>NW_006422540.1:0-1689 GCF_000296735.1 Chrysochloris asiatica | reverse complement strand
GGCACTTAACAACAACAACAACATATATACTATATAGGTGGGATAACACTACTGGCAAGGCATGCTCACCATGGAATGGCCAATCATTTAAAATCAAAAGGGCAATATTTTTCTAAGGACAAAGTTGAGAAGGAATAGCAAGGTGGGTAGAATGCAAATAGGAACCACAGGGAGGAAGCCAGATAGCTGTTGTTGCAGGGAGAGAATAGTAATCATTGAGATGAAACAAAGTGTATCATTTGTTGAATGTAAAGCTGATGATCTTGGCTGTAAATCTTCACTCAATTCACAATAAAAAGTTAAATAACAACAACAAAAGAAACCAGAAACCAAATTACCTCTTCTTATGCACAGAAATTTAGCAGCATTGTGACTAAACAAATGCCCATCTGTAATCTGAGGGTTTTTTTCCTCTATAATGTGATTACAAATGAAACACTTGTGGTATTGTTGTTGGGTGCTGCCAAGTCCTTTCTGACTCATACCAACCCTATATGACAGAGTAGACCTGCCACATAGAATTGTCTAGGTTGTAATCTTTATGAGAACAGATTGCCAATTGTTTTCTCCCAAGGAGACACTAATGCAATTGAATTGCCATTTTTTTTGTTAACAACCAAACACATAACCATTGTGTCAACAGGGCTCCTTAAATTATTTTTGTTGGTCTTAATTGCTGTATAGAGTTCCTAAGAAGCAACTTAGGAACTTGAAACACAAACTTTGCAGTTCAAACCAACCTTGTGGTTCAGTGCTTATCCTACAGTGCCACACCAGGACTCCAAATTATATTTAGAGATACTTATTTTTTTTTTATATTTAAATCTTTCATATTTCAAGTTCCACAAATGGTGATGAAGTTTACCATATCCCCAAATTTCAGCCTGAGTGGCTAAGAACTGTTGTTGTTTTTGTTGTTAAGTGCTGTGGAGTTGGCTCTGACTCAAAATGACCTTGTATAGGGTTTCTGAGGAGCTATTGGTGGGTTTGAACTGCTGGCCTTGCAGTTCTAACCTACCTTGTGGTCCAGCATTTATCCTAATAAATGACTAATGACATAATAAACTAATGACATAATCATCTCATTAAATGAGTTACATTTCTTTTTGAAGTTAACTTTTCCTTTTTGGGCATCAGAGGAAAAAGAGGTTAAGGACTTGTGCATATTGTATGAATCCTTATATTTTTTAAAAGAAGCACCTTGTTTGTTTCCTGAAGCAAGGGCAAAACATTTTTACTGAAAGTCTTTCATCAGTAGAGAATTTATTTCCCCTGAATACTACATAGTAGTCCTGGTGTGGCGAGCCCATCGGCTGCTCCTCGGAAACCCTATGTACAGTATCGCTATGGGTCGGAACCAACTAGACGGCACTTAACAACAAAAATTTGCTCCATTAAGGGATTTCTGGTGTGGTGTTGTAGGATCAGCACTGGACTTTGAACCACAAGACAGGCAGTTCAAAACAACCAGTGGCACCTTGGAAACCCTGTACAAGGTCGCCATGTGTAAGAACCGACTGGACCGCACGGCATGTAACAGCAGCAACAGCAGTAGAGTGAAAATGTGTTTGTGTTGGTGCATGAACACAAAATTCTCTCCTGTTTAAGATGATTTATCCAGGTAATGCGTGTCAAACAATGGTGTGAAAAGCTGGAATGTGTGTGAGTAGGCATGTATGTAATATTTTG
>NW_006422539.1:0-1690 GCF_000296735.1 Chrysochloris asiatica | reverse complement strand
TATTTCTTCTATCAGTCTATGATATAGTTAATATTCTTCTCAACTCTGTAATTCAAAGGCATCAGTTCTTCTATCTTCCTTATTCATTGTCTAGCTTTCATGTGTGTATGAGGCGATTGCACGTACCATGGTTTGGATCCGATACACCTTAGTCCTCAAAGTGACATCTTTACCTTTTGACACTCTAGAAAGGTCTTTTGCAGCAGATTTGCATGATAACTTCTCATATGATTTAATAACTCCATGCCAGGTAAAAACCTTAGAAAGCTGAAAGCAGAAATGCACATGTATACCAATGTTTATTTTGGAATCGTAGGTGTAATCAACCTAAGTGTCCATCAACAGATGAATAGACAAACACAATGTGATACATACATACAATGGAACTCATTCATAGAGAGAAATAAAGTCTGGAGCCATGGATGAACCTTAAAAACCTTATGCTGAGTGAAATAAGTCAATCACAAAAGGACAAATATTGTATGATCTCATTTATGTGAAATAGCAAAAACAGGCAAATGTACAGAGATCAAAGTTTAATAGTTGGATGACATCAAGAATATCATACATGAAGAAAAGCAAGAGGTCATTAAGAAGACAGCAAAGAAAGAAAAGACCAATGTATGTATGCTTAACTCAAGTCATGATATTTTCGATAGCCTTCTATGAATGTCATAAGAGACTCTGACAACTTGCTCTTGAGTATAGAGAAGCTAGCATTTTAAAAAAATGATACGGTAAAAGAACTGAACAGAAAATTTCAAAGACCAAACGGGAAGAACACATTCAGCATTTCTCAAGCTGAAAGAACGCAAGGAAAAATTCAAGTGTCAAGTTGAATTAGTGATGTGCAAAATATTGAATGACACAGGAAACATCAAAAGAAGATGGAAAGAATATACAGAGTCACTGTACCAATGGTTGATGTTCAACAATTTCTAGAGGTAGCATATGATCAAGAACCAATAGTATTGAAGGAAGAAGTACAAACTGCATTGATGATGTTGGCTAAAAACAATTTCCAGGAATTGATGGAATATAAATTAAAATATTTCAGTAAACTGATGCAGCTTGGAAAGCCCTCACTTATGTATGCTAAGAAATGTGGAAGACAGCTACATGGCCAACTGATTGGAAGAAATCCATATTTGTGCCCATTCCTAAGAAGAAAGGTGACCCAGTGGTAGACAGAAATCATCCAACAATATCATTAATAGCATATGCAAATAAAATTTTACTAAAGATAATTAAAAAATGGTTGTAGAAGAACATAGACAGGGAGCTGCCAGAAGTTCAAGCTGATTCAGAAGAGGATGTGGGATGAGGGATGTCATTGCTGACATCACATGGATCTTGGTTGAAAGCAGAGAATATCAGAAAGATGTTTACTTATGTTTTATTGACTATGTAAAGACGTTAGACTGTGTGAATCATAGCAAAGTATGGATAACATTGTGAAGAATGGTTATTCCAGGACACTTAATTGTCTCATGAGGCACCTGTACATAGACCAAGAGGCAGTCATTCAAACAGAACAAGGGGACACTGAACAATTTAAAATTAGGAAAGGTGTATGTTAGAGTTGTATCCTTTTACCATACTTATTCAATTTGTATGTTGAGCAGATAATTCAAGAATCTGGATTATATGAAGAAGAATGTGTCATCAGGATTGGAGAAAGGCTCATTAA
>NW_006422538.1:0-1684 GCF_000296735.1 Chrysochloris asiatica | reverse complement strand
TGCGGGGGGCAAAACAAAACTAAAAACAAGCCTTGTGTTACATTACAGAGACACCTTATTAATGAATTAATATTAATTAATTAATTAATATTAATTAATTAATTGAAATCTTTCGGGCAGCTTTGAAGGCAAGAGCCCATCGATATTGTTGTTGTTGTTGTTAAGTGCTATTGAGTCAACTTCAATTCATAGCAATACTGTGTAGGGTTTTTGAGAAGCAGCTGGTGAGCTTGAACTGCTGACTTGCAGTTCAAACTAACCAGCTTCACCTTGGAAACCCTATACAGAGTCACTAAGAGTATATTGTTGTTGTTGTTCAATGCCATCAAGTCGATTCCAACCCATAATGACCCTGTACAAGATTTCCGAGGAGCAGCTGGTGAGCTTGAACCACTGACCTTGCAGTTCAAATGGCTTTCCAGTCTGGCACATTAACCAACAGTGCCACAGTGGTGCTAATATCCTACTCATTTTTTTCTTTTCTTTTTTTTTTTTAAGCATGTGTTTTTACAACTATAGACTTGCATTTTTAGTCTTATCTTTTTGGTCCTACTATCTAGTGTGAGCTCTTTCTCTTTTTTTGCCTCACCTGACAAGAGACAGCAACTGTCCATATAGACATGCTACACTGTCTACAACCACACCAATTAACAAAAGTCAATACCAGCTACTACACACAGGACAGTGTCTACAACCAACACCTGCTAAAACCACACTGAATTGAACTCCAAGAGCATTGAACAGAGAAGGCCATCCCCTGATCACACTTACCAGGAGACAATTGGAGAGTGCTTAAGAATACACCAATATATATTCATCTAATTAATATATATACAGCAACACCAAAATGCTTAGAAAGCAGGAGAAAATTTCTGTTCGCATACAGAAACAAAATAAAGTAGCTCAAACAAATGAAAAGGAAGAAGAGCTTGAAGTTACTTTGAATGAAGAAGTGGCTTTGTAATTACCTGAAACAAAATTCAGGCGAATGATATTGAGGTGCAACCAGATGTTCCACAGAAAGGTCCATGAAAATAATGAAGAAGTCAGAAAAGTGCTACAGGAATAATCAAACAAAATAGATATAGCATTGGAGAACCACAGATCATACCAATTGATGCAGAAAAGGCATATGACAAAATCCAACATCAATTACTGATAAAAACACTCAACAAAGTAAGAATTGAAGGGAAATCCCTCAACAAAATCAAGAGCATATATACAAAACCAACAGCCTACATCACTCTCAATGGAGAGAAACTGAAAGCCTTCCCTCTGTGAAAGGAACCAGAGAAGGTTGCCCTCTCTCATCACTCCTATTTAATATTGTGTTGGAAGTTTTAGCCAGAGCTATATGACACAACAGAAAAATTAAAGGCATTCAAATTGGCAAAGAGGAAGTAAAACTCTCCTTATTCCTATACATAGAAAACCCCAAAAACTCAGTAAAAAAACTACTAGACCTCATCGGAAGATTCTGCAAAATGGTAGGGTATAAGATCAACATACAAAACTCAATTGGATTTCTGTATAGCAACAACGATAATGCTGAAATAGACATTAGGTAAGCAATACCTTTTACAATAGTCACCCAAAGGATAAAATATTTAGGAATAAACATATCCAGAGAAACAAAGGACTTATACAAAGAAAATTACAAAACACTACTACAAGAAACCAAAAG
>NW_006422537.1:0-1690 GCF_000296735.1 Chrysochloris asiatica | reverse complement strand
TTTGCTTGGATCCACAATCAACACTCATGGAAGCAGCAGTCAAGAAATGAAATGACATATTGAATTGCTCAAATTTGCTGTTGTTGTTGTTGTTAAGTGCCATCGAGTCGGGTCCGACCCATAGCGACCCTGTACAGGGTTTCCGAGGGTATAAATCTTTACGGGAGTAGAAAGCCTCATCTTTCTCCCGCGGAGAAACTTTAAAGTTTTCAAGAGCAAGTATATGTTTAAGGACTAGTGCCTGATCCAAGCCATGGATTTTCAATCGTCTCATGCATGTGAAAGTTGCACAGTGAATAAGAAAGTCTGTAGAAAATGAATGCATTTTTGGTATGGCATTGGGGAAGAATATTGAAAGTACCATGGACTGCCAGAGGAGGTGAACCCAGAATGCTCCTTAGAAGCCAGGGTGGCAAGAGTTAATCTTTCATACTTCAGACATGTTATCAGATGGGACCAGTCCATGGAGAACATCATGCTTGATAAAGTTGAGAGTCAGTCAAAAAGAGGTAGACACTTCGGTGAGATGGCACAGTTTCAGCAGCAATGGACTCAAGAATAACACTTGTGAGGATGGTGAGGTACCGGGAAATGTTTCATTTCATTCTGTTGTGCATAGGGTCTCTATGAATCAGAAGCAATTTGACTGCATGTAGCAACAACAATACACACAACTGAACTCTAATTTTTGAAATCTTATATCATGCCTGATCTCACATAAAGTGGAAAATGATTAAGAATTATAGGGAAAGTATACACTCTATATAAGGAGCTCTGGTAGCATAGTGGTTACAAATCGGGCTGGGAACCTCAAGGTCAGCAGTTTGAAACTACCACCTGTTCCGTGGGAGAAAGATGAGGCTTTCTGCTTCGATAAAGATTTACAGCCTTGGAAACCCTGCGCAGGGTCGCTGGGTCAGAACCGACTCCACGGCACATAACAACAACAATACACTCTATATAGTACTTTCCAGTGGAAAAATGACTAAATATTTACAGTACTCTAGTAGGGGAATGTGGTGGCTCCATAGCATAAGTACTGGATTATGAACCAGATCGTCAGTGGTTTGAGCCCACCAGCTTACTCCATAGAAGAAAGACAAAACTTTCTGCTCCTGAAAATTTTTTTAGCCTCTGAAAACCTATACAGGGTAGCTATGAGTCAGAATTGACTCAATGGCATTTAACAACAACATACTAGAGGGCTTCAAAAAGTTCATGGAGAAATGGAATGAAAAGAGAATGGATTTTTTTTTTTCATTAATTTTTTTAAGCCCCCTGATACATTTTCAGGGCATTGATAAGGAAAATTTTTAATTCCAAGTTAGAGCAACTACCTAAGCAAATATGCTTCTATTATTTGTTGGGAGATCCTGAGTAGTTAGTTGAGTCTTTGCCTGATAACTGAAAGGTTGTAGGCTTGAGTCCTTCCAGAGATATCTGAGAAGGAAGACCTGATGAGTTGTTAAAAAACAAAACAAAACAAATTAGCCAGTTCTAATCTGACACGAATCGGGCTGCGAACCTTAAGGTCAGCGGTTCGAAACTACCAGCTGCTCCGCGGGAGAAAGATGAGGCTTTCTAATCCCGTAAAGATTTACACCCTCAGAAACCCTATACAGGGTCGCTATGGGTCGGAACCGACTCGATGGCACTTAACAACAACAACAACAATCTGACACTCAGGAAA
>NW_006422536.1:0-1636 GCF_000296735.1 Chrysochloris asiatica | reverse complement strand
GGTTCATCCATGTTATGTGGTGGCTTGCTTAAGAACACTGCTTAAGAAAAAAGAACAAAAATGGCAGTCTCTCACTCCCTGATTTCAAATTTTACTACATGGCTACAGTGGTCAAATCAGCCTGGTACTGATACAATGAAAGATACATAGATCAATGGAACAGAATTGAGAATCCAGAAATTAACCCATCCACATACAGCCAACCGATCTTGACAAAGGGCCAATGTATATTAAATGGGAAGGAGATAGTCTCTTCAACAGATGATGCTGCCAGAACTAGAAATCGATATGCAAATAAAAGAAGACCTTTACCTCACACCATATACAAAAAAACAATTTAGGATTAAAGACCTAAATGTGAATCCCAGAATAATAAAGGTCACTAATGAAAAAATAGGGATAAATTTAAGGGCTCTAATACAAGGCACACACAGATTACCAAATATTGCAAAATTACACAAACAAAAGAAGACAAAATACGATGATTGGAACATACTAAAAATTAGAAACTTATGTGCATCAAAAGATTTCACCAAAAGAGTAAAAAGGGAGCCCACAGAATGGGAAAAATCTTCTGCAATGAAATAATAGACAAGGGACTAATTTCTAAAATATATAGAACTCTACAAGAAAAGGACAAATAACCCAATTAAACAATGGGCACAGGACATGAACAGACACTTCACCAAGGAAGACCTTCAGGCAGCCAACAAACATGAAGAAATGTTCACGATCATTAGCCATTAAATAGATGCAAGTCAAAACAACAATGAGATATCATTTCAGACCAGCAATAAAAGCAAAGTTCAGAAAAGGACAGTAAATGCTGGCAAGGATCTGGAGAGACTGGGACCCTCCTATATTGCTGGTGGGAATGCAAAATCATCCAACCACTATGAAAAACAGTATGGTGCTTCCTCAGAAATTTGGAAGTAGAAATACCATATGATCCAGGATTCCTACTTGGTATATATCTACAAGAAATATGAGGCATAACACAAGAAGATATATGTACAGCAATGTTCATAGCAGCACTATTCGCAATAGCAAAAAGATGGAGAAAGCCTAAGTACCTATCAATGGAAAAATGGATAAACAAATTTTAGTACATACACACAATGGAATATTATGCTACCTTGAAGAATAACAAGGAAGCTGCAAGTCACCGCATAACATGGATGAACATTGAGGACATTATGCTGACTGAAATTAGTCAGTCACAAAAGGACAATTACTGTATAAGACCATTATTGTAAAAGACTAAGAAAAAGATACCCATACTAAAAGGAGGGAAAAATGTTTGTTGGTATTGGGGGATGGCGGGATACAGGAAGGAAGGGGAGGGTAGAACACAAGGTAGGGAATAGACACATCATACTTTGGATGTTGGGAAGGGCAATACAAAATATGTTGGAGGGAGATAGAAAAACAAGGTAGATAGGGGAACATGGATGCAAGTTTGTATGGGCTAAATAGAAACATGGTAAATAATGATGTATGCTTAACCTTAGAACAACAGGGCTCAGTGATACAGGGATCGAGGAGTAGACTGAATGGGTAAATGAGGGGAAATAATGTTAAGATACTTGACTGTCTTATGAATATTGGTTTCCCTTGCCTACTATTATAAAATAGA
>NW_006422535.1:0-1663 GCF_000296735.1 Chrysochloris asiatica | reverse complement strand
CTCCTTGGAGCACAACCCTTAACTGGTTCTTACATCTATAAAGTCCCTGGCTGAAACTAAATTGGAAGGTTTTAGCTAAAAGAGTTAAACATGCTGCATAAGAATTTGATCTTTTATTACTGAGAAAAAGGTTTAAGGGATTCAGAATCAAGAATAGAGTTGAGATAGAGAAATAGGTTCATAGAGGAAAAGCCTGAGGAAAATGAAAGAAATTAAATTAAAGGTATAGTAGAAAAAAATCTGTTGTAGTATAGGTATGTCTTGCATTTAGTTTTAAAGTTGTGCCCTATACTCTGTCATCTATGATATATGCATACTGTGAAATCTTTTCTTCTTAACTACCTTGAGTAGAATGTGAAATAAGATTGGCATAGTCCACAGTATATCAAGTTGAGATTAGACTGAAGTTATAGAAAAGGAAATAAGATCAGGATTAATAAATCAACGCCTTTGGAGGTATAGATTAAGTAATTCCTTAACATGATAACCACTGCAATATCTACAGAGAAGGGGTCAGTATGCTGAGCAAAGCACAATATTTGCAATGGAAATCCACCCCACTTAATTTTATTCCTACAGAAAACTGGAGAATATAAGAGTCCCCATGCTTGATACTGTTGACTTCCAAATTTACTGAAAGTATATGAATTTTAAATCTGCTTTTAGAAATCGGCAGAAGCATTTTTAGCAGTGTTGGAATAAACCCAAAAGTCATCCACATCACACAAACTGTATTTTTAAAACACAACTGAGAAAACATGTAGATGCTAAATTAACTATTAAACCATGTTCATATTTAACCAGGAGAGCATGTTTTGCTGTCATTTCTATGAACTAAATTGCACAATTCATACATACTTTGTGTAAATTAAAAACAAAACAAAACATTGGGAATATAAGTTTCATAGTGGTACATACTTTTTCTATTTTTTTCATTGCTACTTCCGCATTTCTCAAAAGAGTTATGCATAAGGAGGAATTGTTAAATAATATCCATTAATTGCTAAATAACATTCATTAATTCTTGTTTTTTCACTTTTTGAAATATCACTATATTTACTGCAGTTCATATTCTTAACAAACAGTATACTTGCAAAGTAATTTTTATTTTATTATTTGTGTTCTTATTTTTTATTGACACTCTAATTTCACAAGAAAAGACTAAAATCTAAGTCATTTTTTTAAACATTTATCCACTGAAAAAAAATCAAATCCAAATGGAGCTGACATATTTATTTTAACAAATCAGAGAGATTGAATTAATCTCAACCCCTCTAAAACTGTATTAATTTACAATTTAACACAAGTTCAAGCGAACATTTTTTGTAAAAAGCAAAACAGAAAGTGCTTAAAAGAGATGAGGATTTTATAATTTAACATACAATAAAACACATATACTGGCAAAAAAGTCCCATTTTACCAAGTCATTTTAATTCCTATGACTATATTGAACATGATGGAATGAATCAGACACTTCAGTATCTTGCTGGATTGGTACATAATTGGTCTCTATTTTTGTCAAATTACTTTGAGAGGAAAATATTTGCAAACACAAATTACCAAGTGTTAAAGACATTTTCTTTTATACTCTTGTAAAATCAGTGTTAAGGCACAATTCAATTGAAAATAAGTAAGAGCTCTGATAGTGTAGTGATTACAAATC
>NW_006422534.1:0-1631 GCF_000296735.1 Chrysochloris asiatica | reverse complement strand
CTTTTTCTCTGACCCTTCACTTTACCAAACATGATATCCTTCTTCAGCGACTGGTCCCTCCTGACAATATGTCTGAAGTATGAGAGACAGTCTGGTTATCTGGATTCCAAGAAGCACTCTGGCTGTACTTCATCCAACACAGATCTATTTGTTCATTTGGCAATGCATGGTACTTTCAAAATTCTCCTCCAACAACACAATCCAAATGAATAATTTCTTCTATGATCTTCCTTATTCACTTTCCAACTTTCACATACATATGAGGCTATTGAAAATACCATGTCTTGAGTCAAGGCACACCTTAGTCCTCAAACTGACATCTTTGCTCTTCAACACTTTAAAAAGGTCTTGTGCAGCAGATTTGCCTATTGCAATACATCATTATGCAAAGCTGCTGTACAAAACCCTGTAGATACCATTTATTTTTCCTTCTTGCCTTGCTGCTGTGGCTATGATCTCCAGTACAATATTGAATAAGAATGTCACAGTGATGAAGCTTCCTGGTTTGGTCCAACTACTGCCCCCTGTCCTCAAAGAATTGGTAGGCACATTATGCATATAAAGGAGCCAGAGAGACAGAGGTATAAGCAATCAGGAAGACTTCTCAAGCATAGATGTTCTCCCAAAGAGAAGAATGGGCTTACAACTTCCTAGTGAGGGGAGCATTGAGTGAGTTCCTGGTTTCACTTTTTATGTTATTTTTTCCTCTGGTTGGGTCTCCTGATAGTTGTCTCTTGATCCCTATGTTTTCCTGTCACAATTTGGGACTCAGAATTGGACATGTCTTCCTTGCTTTGATGTACTTCTTTCCTATTACATAAGTCTGTTATAACAGAGCTAACCATAATGCTAACTTATTTATAGTTAGCTCCTTGGTCACATCAGATCACTCCTATTCTTCTCTGTGCATTCTTGATTTTGGTGAAGGCCTCTTTCTACCTTTCCTTTTACTAGACTCTTCTTACAGGTCAGGTTGTTTCCTGCATTCTTTGTGGTTGATCTGTGGTTAGTCCCTCTTCCCTGTTTTAACTGCCTAACAAGAATGGTGATATTAGGAATCTTTGTTTCATTCCTATTGTGTAGCCAGAAACTCTCAGTCTTTTTCCATAAAGAACAATGCTTGTAGGTAGTTCTGTACGTATGTCTTTCCATTTATGTAAGTCTCTTCCATTATCTATCTTGGACCTGTGGGATAATGCACTAGATTGCAAGGTCAGTTTAAATCTCAAAGTTGGTGGTTCAAATTTACCAGCTGCTCCTCAGAAACCCTGTACAGGGTCACTATGGGTCAGAACCAACTCGATGACACTTAAGAACAAAAATCACAAGTAGCATAATGGATTATGAACTGGGTTGCTAATTGCAAGATCAGCAGTTTGAATTTAAAAGAGCTCCACAGAAGAAATATGAGGCTATCTGTTTTCTTAAAGATGTACAGTCTCACACAGGCATAAGTACACCCACACTTTCAGATAATACCTACTTGACCTGATCAGAGCTCAACCAGAAGAATAAAGAAGAGGGGAAAAAGAATAATCTGATACAATTTGATGAACTTGACATACACCTATGAAAACAATAGCTCAAAAGAGGGAACAAATCTTCACAGTGAAGATCATTCCCACCCCCTC
>NW_006422533.1:0-1691 GCF_000296735.1 Chrysochloris asiatica | reverse complement strand
CCAACAAACATATAAAGAAATGTTCACGATCACTAGCTATCAGAGAAATGCAAATCAAAACAACAATGAGATATCATCTCACACCAGCAATAACAGCAAAGATCAAAAAAGCAGAGAACAACAAACGCTGGCGAGGATGCAGAAAGACTGGGGCCCTCCTACATTGTTGGTGGGACTGCAAAATGGACCAACCACTCTGGAAAGCAATGTGGCACTTCCTCAGAAGGTTGGGAATAGAAGTACCGTATGACCCAGGAATTCCCCTACTTGGTATCTACCCACAAGAAATACGAGCCATAACACGAGCAGGTATATGCACACCAATATTCATAGCAGCACTATTTACAATAGCAAAAAAAATGGAGACAACCAAAATGCGCATCAATTGAAAAATGGATAAACAAACTGGGGTACATGCACACAATGGAATACTATGCTACCTTGAAGAACAAAGAACCTGCAAGCCATCGCATAACATGGATGAACCTTGAGGACATTATGCTGAGTGAAATTTGTCACAAAAGGAGAAATATTGCAAAAGATCATTATTGTAAAAGACTAAGAAAAAGAACCCACCCAAAAAGGGGTGTGTGTGGGGAATCTCTCTCTCTATATATAAGTGCTGATCACAGGTATGTATGGGATGAGAGGTGGGGAGGGAGGGAGGGACGGAGGGGAAGAAAGAACACATGGTAGGGAATAGACACAGGAGAGCCTGGGAGCTGGGGGAGGGGGGGATCTGGCAATACATAAGAAGGGGGAGGGGAAAAAGAAGAACAAGGTGGATGGGAGAATGGTTGGTCTGGTTTGCTTGGGCTAGGTGGGACAGAGCTAAATGACGAGGTATGCACAAGCCTGGAATAATCAGGGCTTCAGGATACAGGGATTGAGGCATGGTTTGAAAGGGGAAAAGAGGGGAATAATAGGATGCCTGGCTGTCTTTTGAATCTTGGTCTCCCTTGCCTACCATTGTGAAATAGACACTTAAGGGGGGATGGATAACCAGAAACATCAAAACAGAAAATATGTAAGCCTGTCTTCAGCCTATAACTGACTGGAATAACTTGGGGGGCGGGTGTGATGGAAACTACCCAGACCCAAAATGGGGGGCGGGGGGGAAGGGTTATAAAGGCAAGAAGTGACTGGCTTGCAAGCTTTCAAGAGTGAGCCTAGTCCCAGACAGGGCAGGAATGGGGAGAGCCTTCACTGAATGATTTCCAAACTGTTGGGACCAGGATGAGGAAAGGAAATGGGGATGAGACTCTTATGGTACAACAGTGAATACCTGCCGCCAGGACTAACTGTGAGGGTTGGAAATGAAAAGGCATATATATATATTTTTTTGTCTCAGCAAAAAGAGGAGATTGATTTTGCAGCCCAGGAGCAGAGGTCCCTGGGACCATCAAGCAAGAAGAGCGAACATGTGACCCTACCCAGAGAGGCAGTGAGGCCAGGCATAGAGATAGAGATGATGGCTTAGACAGATGGAGTGGCTGGGGACAGGGGACTCAGGGAGGGAAAGGAGCTGTTTGCTGACAGCTGGAGGAAGGGATGGGCCTGTGGGGTGTATCCTTTGGTTATTTGATGATATATGGAAGGGACTGTAATTATTGCAATGAAATGAAACACAATAGGATGAATGTGAAGCTGAAGTGGGACAGAGGCAAATAATGATGTATACACAACCTTGG
>NW_006422532.1:0-1636 GCF_000296735.1 Chrysochloris asiatica | reverse complement strand
ACAACTTCCAATTTTCCCAGAATCATACTTCGTACATTTCATGTGTCTAGCATAGTGGTTAAGAATTGGGCTGCTAATCTCAGTCAGCAATTTGAAACTACCAGCTGCTCCATGGGAGAAAGGGGAGAAAAATGAGGCTTTCTGCTCCCATAAAGATTTGCAGCCTTAGAAACCCTGTAGAGGGTCGCTATAAGTCAGAACCTACTCCACGACACATAACAACAACAACAACACTCTAGACTGTAAATAATCCTTTCACTTCTCGTAACATTCATAGGATGTTTCTTTGATTAAGAAAACCTTTTCTTTTCTTAACTTTTTACACCATGGGTCTCATACAATATTTCTTCTTTTGTAATTGACTAATTCCATTCAGCATAATGTCCTCCAGGTTTTACCATGATGTGAGGTGCTTTGCATATCCATCTCTAGTCTTAAACATTGTATAATAATTCACTATGTGTACCAAAGTTTGTTTAACCATTCTTCTGTTAATGGGAGTTTAGGCTGTCTCCATCTTTTGGATGTGTCTCCTGTATACAGCATATTGAAGAATCCTGTTTTCTTATGCATTCTGCTAATCTCTGTCTCTTGACTTGTACATTTAATGTACAATTACACTTAACAACTACAACATATCTAAACTGAGTTCTGGGTGGTGTTTTCATGTATGGCAATCTCAGTTATTGATTCTCAGTCAAAAGAACACCCTTTAGTATTTTTGTAAAGTTGGTCTGGTTATTAAAATTCCTTTAATTTCTCTTTATCTGGAATTGTCTTAATTTCACCATTACATTTGAGGAAAAGCTTGGCTAGCTATATGATTCTTGGTTGGCAAATTTTCCTTTCAGAGTTTTGTATATGTCATCAAATTGCTTTCTTGCCTGCATAGTTTCTGTTGAGAAATCAGGGTTCAGTCTTATTTATTCACCTTCGTAGGTAACTTTTTGTTTTTCCGAGCTGCTCTCAGGATTCTTCCTTGTCTTTGGATTTAGAAAGTTTGATTATGATATGTCCTGTGGTTTTCTTTTGGGATCGATTCTGTTTGTGGTTCATTCAGTATCTTGTATGCTTATCTTTTCATCTTTCATGTTGTTAGGGATGTTTTCTTCCAATAACTCTTTGACAATTTTTTCTGTGTTTCTCCTCCTGTCTGGAATTCCAATCACTCTTAAGTTATTCCTCTTCATGGCATCACACATAACTCAAGGTTTTCCTTGGGTTTTGTCACTCCTTTTATCTGACAGCAGACTAGCATTGTCCATTTCAAAAATCTTCATATTAATCTTCTGGATTTCCAGTTACAAATTTTGTATTGTTTCAAATTTTACATTTATTTTATCTGTTTTTTCCTGTAGCATTTTACTGAATTCTTCTACAGTTTTTCTGGGTTCTTGCTTTGTTTGATCTTTCTGTCAATCCTTTGAAGGTGGCTAAGTATCATTCTTTCTAATTAATTTTGGTTAGCTCCATTGCCTTTTATTCTTCAGAGATATTTTCTAGATCTGCATCTTGGTTATTTCTTTGAGCCATTCTCTCTGGTTTCTATGTGTGAGCTAAAATTGTCTATTGTTTCCAGGACACTGTAGTATTGTAGTTGTTGTTGTCAGGTGCCATCGAGTTGGAACCGACTCAT
>NW_006422531.1:0-1636 GCF_000296735.1 Chrysochloris asiatica | reverse complement strand
GGGAATGACAAATTGAAGAGGAATGGTGTTACATTCATTGTCACAAAGAACATATCCAGATCAGTCATGAGGTAAAACGCTATTTGTGATAGGATATTATCCATGCGCCTACAGAGAAGCCCAGTTAATACCACTATTATTCCAATTTATGTACCAAACACTAAAGCCAGTGATGATGAAATAGAAGAATTTTACCAACGTTTTCAATCTGAAATCTATCAAACATGCAACCAAGATGTATTGATTATTACTGGTGATTGGAATGCAAAGGTTGGGAGCAAAGAGGAAGGATCAGTAGTTGGAAAATATGGTCTTGGTGATAGAAATGATGTTAGAGAACGCATGATAGAATTCTGCAAAATCAATGATTTGTTTATTTCAAATACCTTCTTTAGACAGCATAAGTGACGACTATACACGTGGACCTCCCCAGATGGAATACATAGAAATCAAATTGACTACATCTGCAGAAAGAGAAGATGGAAAAGCTCCATATCATCAGGGACAGACTGTGGAACAGACCATTAATTACTTACATGCAAATTCAAATTGAAGCTGAAGAAAATAGAAACAAGTCCATGAGAGCCAAATATGACCTTGAATATATCCCACCTGAATTTAGAGATCATTTGAAGAACATATTTGATACACTAAACACCAAATACCAAAGACCAGAAGAGCTGTGTGATGACATCAAGAACATCATACATGAAGAAAGCAAAAAGTTATTAAGAAGACAAGAAAGAAGGAAAAGATCAAAATGGATGTCAGAAGAGACACTGAAACTTGCTCTCCAGTGTAGAGATGCTAAAGCAAATAGAAGAAATGAGGCGGTCCAAGAACTGAACAGAAAATTTCAAAGATCAGCTCGAGAAGATAAAGCCAAATATTACAACAAAATATGCCAAGATCTGGAATCCGAAAACCAAAAAGGAAGAACACGCTCAGCATTTCTGAAGCTGGAGGAACTGAAGAAAAAATTCAAGACTCAGCTTTCGTCACTGAAGGATTCTCTGGGAAAATTATTGAATGGTGCAGAAAGTATCAAGACAAGATGGAAGGAATATACAGAGTCACTGTAAAGGAAATGAATTATGTTCAACCGTTTCAAGAGGTAGCATATGATCAAGAGCCAATGCTACTGAAGGAGGAAGTCCAAGGTGCATTGAAGGAATTGGCAAAGAACAAGGAACCAGGAATTAATGGAATAAAAATGGAAATCTTTCAAGAAAGTGAGGCAGCACAGGAGACACTCACTCATCTCTGCCAAGAAATTTGGAAGACAGCTATCTGGCCGACTGATTGGAAGAGATCCATATTTGTGCCCATTCCAAAGAGAGGTGACCCAATGGATTACGGAAATCATCAGACAATCTCTTTGATATCCCATGTGAGTAAAGTTTTACTAAAGGTAATACCAAAACAGCTGCAAGTATACAATGACAGAGAACTTCCAGAGGTTCATACTGGATTCAGAAGAGGCCGTGTAAAGAGGGTTATCATTGCTGATGTGCGATGGATCTTGGCTGAAAGCAGAGAATATCAGAAAGATGTTTACCTGTGTTTTATTGACTACACAAAGGCTTTTGATTGTGTGGATCATGACAAGCTATGGACAACATTGCGAAGTATGAGT
>NW_006422530.1:0-1692 GCF_000296735.1 Chrysochloris asiatica | reverse complement strand
TTCCGAGGCTGTAAATCTTTACAGGAGCAGAAAGCCTCATCTTTCTCCCACAGAACAGCTGGTAGTTTCGAACTGCTGACCTTGCAGTTTGCAACCCGTAACCACTAGGAGACGCCAAATTTAAAAGCTCTTACAGAGAATCTCATTGTACCCAAGAAGATAATTTGGTTTAGCCATTTATCAAGTATCTGCTGTGTTCCAGGAACAGGGACTACTCAATGGGAAGCATTACAGAGCTTACGAAGAAATGAGAAATGTATCAGGAACGCTCTCAACTGCAAGTCATAAAGCTCAGCTAGCAGTACCTTTCAAAGACAGCACTGTATTTCTTCATTACAAAATGTTTGTGGGTAAACAGTCCATGGCAGTTGCAGCAGCTCAATAATGCCATCAAAGTCCCTGGGTGTTTACCTCCTGCCACCTCAGATATTCTGCATAGTGGCTTTCCAACTTTGTGCTTATTACCTTATGTCACAAGGTGTCAGTCACAGCTCTAGACACGATATGTATGATTAAGGCAGAAAGAGAGGACAGAGTGGTCCCGATTATAGCTGATTATTTTATTGGGCATACAAAAACTCTCCAGGTCTCAGCAGACTTCCATGAAGGCCTCCTTTCTCCTTTAGTGTACACTAGATTTAGATACGAATCGGACTGCGAACCACAAGGTCAGCAGTTCGAAACTACCAGCTGTTCCGCGGGAGAAAGATGAGGCGTTCTGCTCCCGTAAAGATATACAGCCTCGGAAACCCTGTACAGGGTCTCTATGAGTCGGAACCGACTCCACGGCACATAACAAAATTTAGATACTCAACTTTAATGAATTGAATGCAAAGGACATGGTGGCATAGTGGGTTGTGTGGGGCTGCTGACCACAAGAGCAGCAGTTCACCAGTCACTTCATGCAAAAAAACAGAAGACTTTCTGCTCCCATAAAGATTTACAACCTCAGAAACCCTACATAGGCAGGGATCGACTTTGTGGCAGTGGGATTTTTGTTGTTGTTGTTTAATACTATACTAAACAGTCATGGTGTGGTGCTATAGGATAAGCTCTGGACTGCAAGCCACAAGATCAGAGGTTCAAACCCACCAACCATCCTCAGAAATCCTATACAAGGTTGCTATGAGTTAGAACTGACTCCACAGCACTTAACGACAGCAACAACATACTACACTATACTGTTGTTGTTGTTAAGCATCATCAAGTTTGTTCCAACTTATAGCGACCCTGTATAGGGTTTCCAAGGAGCTGGTGAATTTGAACCACCAACCTTGTGATTCAAACTGACCTTGCAGTCCAGTGCTTATCCCACAGTGTCTGCTATACTATACTATGTTGTTGTTGTTGTTAAGTACCTTGGAATCGGTTCCGACTCATAGTGACCCTGCACAGAGTTTCTGAGGCTGTAAATCTTTATGGGAGCAGAATGCCTCATGTTTCTCTCGTGGAATGGCTGGTAGTGTCTAACAGCGGACCTTGAGGTTAGCAGCCCAATTCGTAGCCACTACGTCACCAGAGCTCCTTACACTATACTATGTTGTTGTTGTTAAGTGCCATCGAGTCGGGTCCGACCCATAGCGACCCTGTACAAGGTTTCCGAGGGTGTAAATCTTTACGGGAGTAGAAAGCCTCATCTTTCTCCCGCGGAGCGGCTGGTAGTTTCGAACCGCTGACCTTAAGGTTCACAGC
>NW_006422529.1:0-1656 GCF_000296735.1 Chrysochloris asiatica | reverse complement strand
ACTCTTCTGGTGAAGTCTTTTGATGCACATAAGTTTTTAATTTTTAGTATGTCCCGCTCATCTATTTTATCTACTTTTGTTTGTGTGGTTTTCAAAATGTTTTGTAATCTGTGTATTCCCAGAATTAGTGCCCTCACATTTGTCCGTAGTTTTTCATTGATGGCCTTCATAATTCTGGGATTCACATTTATCATTATACATGAAGAAAGCAAAAAGTCCATTTAAAAGACAGGAAAGAAAGAAAAGATGAAAATGGATGTCAGAAGACAGTCTGAAGCTTGTTTTTGAATATAATGAAAAGTGAAAGGAAAAAATGATGAAATAAAAGATGAACAGCAGATTTCTAAGTATGGCTCAAGAAGACAAAGTAAAGTATTATAATGAAATGAAATGTGTAAATTCCTGGAGTTAGAAGACAGAAAGGAAGAATATGCTCGACATTTGTGAAGCTGAAAGAACTGATGAAACAATCCAAGGCTTGAATTGCAATAGAATTGAAGGATTTGCTTCTATGAGCAAAATAGAGGATCAGTGAAAAAGAGGAAGACCCTCAATGAGATGGATTGAGAGTGAGCTCAAACACAGCAATGATTGTGAGGATGGTACAGGACCAGGCAGTGTTTCTTTCTGTTGTACATAGGGTTGCTATGAGTTGGAACTCACCACTGTTGTCAAAAACAATGTGGTGGTTCCTTAAAACACTAAAAATAGAGCTAGCATGCAAGAGGACTTCAAAAGCTCATGGAAAAACAGGGTATCCACATAATTACACAGCAGTTTCACTCCTAGGTATACACAAAAAAGACTTGAAAGCAGTGACTCCAACAGATACTTTTACAAAATGCTCATTGCTGTGCAATACCCAAACGGTGGAAACAATCAAAATGCCCAGCAACAGACGAATGAATGGACAAAAGTGGTACATGCATGCAATGGAATACTAATTGCCAATACAAGCTACCATATGGTTGGAGCTTAAAGATATTATGCTGAATGAAGTGAGTCAATCAAAAAAGGACAGCTATGACGGTGAGTCAAAAAGTATTGCTACAAAATCACAGATACCTTTATAAATAAAAATATCAAATTGTGAAACTGCCTTGTAGTGTTTCTTGTCATATCCACCATCTAAGCTTGAAGGGGGTGGTGTTTCAATCTCTTTAACCATTACTTCCCCCAAAGAATTCTGTGTTCTTTGATTTACACCGAGTCAAAATGGCTCTTTTGGCATCTTCAAGGGACGCAATTCCTGTTCCCTTTAAATGTTCTTTGGGTTTGGGGAACAAAAACAAATCTAAAGGGGCAAGATCAGGACTGTAGGGTGGATAGAGTAATATTTCCCAATGCATTTCTTTCTTTTTTTTTAAATTTAAGGTTTTTATTGTGGATTGAGTGAAAGTGAAAGTTTACAGGGCACATCATCAGTTTCACATTCAACAATTCATATAACTTGTTTCATTGGTTGATTATAATCCCCTCCATATACCATCAGTTAAAAGTATTTCTCTTTATCCACTTCAGCTTTTTTTAAAAAACACACAAACAAAAAAAAACCATTCAGGCATATATAATAAATTACATCTCCAAAGGGCACATTCTGCAAGTCTGCTCCTGGCCACCAGTTCTTAGTCCTACTCTTCTTAGTTGATGAATCTA
>NW_006422528.1:0-1635 GCF_000296735.1 Chrysochloris asiatica | reverse complement strand
GAGAGCTAGCTACATGGCAGAGTAGTCCAAGATGACCATATGCAGAGTACTGGCTACATGGCAGATGAGTCTAACATGGCCATATACTGAGAGTTACCTATATGGCAGAGTAGTCCAACATGTGTATATATATATATATAGAGAGAGAGAGAGAGCTAGCTACAAGGCAAATGAGTCCAACATGTTCATACAGAGAGAGCTGGCTACATGTCTGATGAGTACAACATTTCCATATACAGAGAGCTACCTACATGGCAGATCAGTCCAACATATCAATGCACAGAAAACTAGCTACATGTCAGACAATTTCAAAATGTCCATATTCAGAGAGCTAGCTACATGGCAGAGCAGTGCAACATTTCCATAAACAGTGTTCTAGCTATAGGGCAGATAAGTCCAACGTGTCCATATATTCAAAGTTAGCTAAATGGTAGACGAGTCCTACATGTGTATATATAGAGGAGTAGCTACAAGTTAGACAAGTCCAACATGTTCATAAAGAAAGAGCGGGCTACATGGCTGATGAGTCCGACATGTCCATATACAGAGATCTAGATACATGGCACACAAGTCCAATATGTTCAGATACAGAAAGCCACCTACATGGCAGATCAGTCCAACACATCCATGAACAGAGAGCTAGTTGCTTGGCAGACGAGTCCAATATGTCCATATACACAGAGGTAGCAACACTTCAGAGTAGCGCCACATTTCCATATACAGAGTTCTAGCTCCATGGCAGATGAGTCCAACGTGTCCATATACTGAGAGCTAGCTATATGGCATAGAATTCCTACAAGTCCATATACAGTGTATTAGCTACATGGCAGATGAGTCCAACATGTGTATATATGGAGGACTAGCTACAAGACATATGAGTCCAACATGTTCATACACAGAGAGCTGGCTTCATGTCTGTGAAGTCCATCATTTCCATATATAAAGAGCTAGATACATGGCTGTCAAGTCCAATATGTTCATATACAGAGTGTTACCTATGTTGCAGATCAGTGCAACATATCTATGCACAGAGAGCTAGCTATATGGCAGAGAAGTCCAATATGTCCATATACAGAGTATTAACTATATGGCAGATGAGTCTAATTTGTCCATATACTGAGATTTAGCTACATTTCAGACGGGTCCAACATGTGTATATATAGAGGACTTGCTACAAGGCTGATTTATCCAACATGTTCATATGGAGAGAGCTGGCTACATGGCTGAAGAGTCCAACATGTCCATATATTGAGAGCTAGCTACATGGCAGACAAGTCCATTATGTTCATATACAGAGAGCTACCTATGTGGAAGGACAGTCCAACATATGCATACACAGAGAGCTAGCTACATGGCAGACGTGTCCAAAATTTCCATATACAGAGAGCTGGCAACATGGCAGAGCAGTGCAACATTTCCATAAACAGTGTTCTAGCTATAATGCAGAGAGAGCTGGCTACATGGCTGATGAGTCCAACATATCCATGCACAGAGAGCTCGCTACAGGGTAGACGAGTCCAATATGTTCTTATACAGAGAGCTACTTACATGGCACATCAGTCCAACACATCCATGCACAGAGAGCTAGCTACATGGCAGACGAGTCTAAAATGTTCATATATAGAGAGCTAGCTA
>NW_006422527.1:0-1685 GCF_000296735.1 Chrysochloris asiatica | reverse complement strand
GTTGGTTTGAACTGCAAGGTCAACAGTTCAAACTCATCATCTGCCTCTCAGAAACCCTATACAGGGGTACTCTGAGTCAAAACCTACATCACTTAGGAACATACATATGCATATAATTATAAACATATATGCATATGTGCATATATGTATATGTGTGTATGTAGGATAAACACTGGACAGTAAGGTCAGTTTGAACCCCAAGATCAGAACCAACTGGAAGGCACACAACAACAACACGATGATTATGTATGACAGGTCAGTGGTTGGAGCACACTGGTCACTTCTTGGGAGAAAGATGAGGCTTTCTGCTACAGGAATATACAAACAACAATAAAGGCAATTTGAATAACTAACAGAAGAAGAGATTCACTATTTTTTTATAATACATAAAGTAGATGTTACAAACTTGTTTCATGAAAGTGAAAATGACTGAACACAATACAATTATTATTTTTAGAATAGCTAACAGAGGAAGAGATCCACTAACACTGTGATATAAAAAGCAGTAAATAATTAGTAATATTAAAAATACAAGGTTAAAAAAATGTAATAATATTAAAAATGCATTGTTGAAAATACATATTGTAATGATTAAAATAGAGTGGCAATTTTCACAAAATAGGTAATCAATTAAATTTGAAAGAATAAATATTCCAGAAAATTATTTCTGCAAGTTACTATTTACTTTTATGGTAAAACAATATTTCATGCATGGACACTATTATATCATTAAAAAGAATAAATAAATCTCCACCTCATGGCATATACTAAAATAAACCTCACATATATTAATACATGCAGAAACACCACACACACACATATCTATATCTATCTATATCTATCTATCTATCTATCTATCTAGATATCTATCTATCTATGTTGTTGTTGTTGTTAAGTGCCGTCGAGTCGGTTCCAACCCATAGCGACCCTGTACAGGGTTTCCGAGGGTGTAAATCTTTACGGGAGTAGCAAACCTCATCTTTCTCCTTCGGAGCGGCTGGTAGTTTCGAACCGCTGACCTTAAGGTTCGCAGCCCGATTCGTAACCACTACGCTACCAGTGTCTACTCTCTAGCCAGGGATTAATCTCCCTTTCCTCCCATCCCTGATAACCATCAAAGACTGTGTCTTTCAGAATGGAAACATTTTCTTAAGCTTTTACAATAATGGTCTCATGCAATATTTGTCCTTTTGTGATTAATTTAAATCAGCATACTGTCCTCCAGGTTCATCCAAGTTATGAGGTGTTTTGCAGATTCATCGTTATTCTTCAAGGTTGAACAGTATTCCATTGTGTGTATGTAACAACATTTGTTTATCCATTCTTCCATTGATGGGCACTTAGGCTGTCTCCATCTTTTTGCCATTGTGAATAGTGCTGCAATAAACATTGATGTGAACATATCTACTTGTGTCCTGGCTCATGTTTCTTGTGGACATATACCAAGTAGAGAGATTGCTGGGTCATAACTTTCTGAGGAAGCACTATACTGTTTTACAGAGTAATTGAACCATTATACAGTCCCAATAGCAATGTATGAGGGTCCCAGTCTCTCAACACCCTTGCCAGCATTTGTTGTTTTCTGTTTGTTTGTTTCCTAACTTCACCATCAATGCTGGGTGTGAGATGGTATCTTATTGAAGTTGTAAAGGATTTCATTCTTCTTGGATCAACTATCAACACTC
>NW_006422526.1:0-1638 GCF_000296735.1 Chrysochloris asiatica | reverse complement strand
GCAAAGCTTTTGACTGTGTGGATCGTGACAGACTATGGATAACATTGCAAACAATGGGTATTCCAGAACACTTAGTTGTGTTCCTGAGATACCTGTACATAGACTAAGATGCAGTCATTTGAAAAGAACAAGGGGGCACTGAATGGTTTAAATCAGCAAAGATGTGTGCTAGGGATGTATTTTTTAACCATACTTATTCAATCCTGTATGCTAAGCAAAATAATCTGAGAGGTTGGATTATATGAAGATGAATATGGCATCAGGATCGGAGGAAGACTCATTAACAACCTGCAGTATGCAGATGATACAACCTTGCTTGCTTGAAGCTAACAGGACTTAAAATACTAATGAATATCAAAGACCACAGCCTAAAATATTTACTGATGGCTATCAAAGACCACAACCTTCTGTATTGGTTGCACCTCAATGTAAAGAAAACAAAAATCTGTGCCACTGGAACAATAAATAACATCATGATAAATGGAGAAATGATTAAAGTTGCCAAAGACTTCATTTTTCTTAGATACCCTATCAATACTCCTGGAAACAGCAGTGAAGAAACCAAGCAATGTTTTGCCTTAGGCAAATCTCCTGCAAAAAGACCTCTTTAAAGTGTTGAAGAGCAAAGATGTCAGTTTGAGGACTAAGGAGCACCTGACTCAAGTCATGGTATTTTCAATAACCTCATATGCATGTGAAAGCTGGACAATGAGTAAGGAAGACCATAGAAGAACTGATGCTTTTGAGTTACCGTGTTGGAGGAGAATATTAAGAGAGTCATGGAATGCCAGAAGAACAAACAAATCAGTGTTGAGAAAAGTTCAGTGCTACAGCCAGAAAGTTCCTTAGAAGCTAGGATAGTGAGACTTCATCTCTCATACTTTGTACTTGTTATCAGGAGGGACCATCTCTGGAGAAAGAAATCATGCTTGGTAAAGTGGAGGGTAAGTGAAAAACCAGGGAGAACTCCAACAAGATGGGTTGCCACAGTGGCAGCAACAATGGGCTGAAGTGTAATATAGTGAGGATGGGGAAGGACTTGTCAGTGCTTAGTTCTGTTGTGTATAGGGTCACTATTTGTTGTATATATGTATTTGTTTGTATATATGTTGTTGTTGCTAAGTGTTTGTTCTGACTCACAGAGACCCTGTATAGGGTTTCCAAGGAGGGGCTAGTGAGTTTGAACCATTGATCTTATGGTTCAAACTGACATTGTGGTCCCGCAGTGCCACACACATATATTTAATAGTAATAAATACATATATTTAATAGCCACACAAATTCTGTATCTTCAAAACTAATCACAAATTCATTTGACTTCTTTCTACAAGCAAGATTCTGTGCTCATCATGGTGGTGATGGGGACTAGAGATTAAGAAATGCAGCATCTAGTCTCCTTAGGGTGTAATTATTCATACAAAAGTATTAAATTTGACATCTAGAAAAGCACCTTGAAAGAACTCCTCTGATCAATCTTTTCTCTATGATCAGGGAGGTGTATTTGTTTGACTATACATTCATAAAATTTCTGTAGTTTAATTTGTACTGTTGTTTCATTGGTTTAATAAAGAAACTTGTTGTTGTTGTTAAGTGCTGTCAAGTCGGGTCCGACCCATAGCGACCCTGTACAGGGTTTCC
>NW_006422525.1:0-1694 GCF_000296735.1 Chrysochloris asiatica | reverse complement strand
TTCCATAGTGTGTATATACCAAAGTTGGTTTATCCATTCTTTCACTTAGGTTGTCTCCATCTTTTTGCTATTGAGAATAGCACTGTAATGAACATTGGTATCCATATATCTACTCATGTCTTGGCTCATATTTCTTATGGATATATACCAAATAGAAGGATTGCTGGGTCATAAGGTATTTCTATTCCCAACTTTCTGATGAAGTGCCATACCATTTTCCAGATGGGTTGAACCGTTTTACAGCCCCACCAGCAATGTAGGAGGGTTGCAGTCATTCCACACCCTCACCAGCATTTGTTGTTTTCTTGGTTGTTGTTGTTGTTGTTGTTGTTTTTAACTTTGCTATTAAAGCTGGTATGAGATGATATCTCCTTATTGTTTTGAGCTCCACAAAATTTTTAGACTGATTTTTTTGCCAGGAGATCACTAGACCCTTCTTAGCAGATATCCTTTTGTGAAGTACTCAATCAGCAGCCTCCAAGCACTCTAGCCTCCATATAAAAACCCTCTGCCATTGAGTCTATTCCAATTCATAGAGACTCTGTAGGACAGACTAGAACTGCTCCTTATGGTTTCTGAGACTACAGATCTTTACAGAAGCATATAGTCTCATCTTTCTTATGAAGAACAATTAGTAGATTTAAACTGATGCCTTGTTATGTAGCGTAGTGGTTATGAATCAGGCTGTGAACCTTAAGGTCAGTGGTTCGAAACTACCAGCCGCTCCGCGGGAGAAAGATGAGGCTTTCTACGCCCGTAAAGATTTACACCCTCGGCAACCCTGTACAGGGTCGCTATGGGTCAGAACCGACTGGAGGGCACTTAACAACAACAACAACCGTTAACCCACTGTATCACCAGAATTCCTTTAGTCTTCGTATGTTGTTGTTGTTAAGTCCCGCCGAGTCAGTTCTTACTAATATGTTGTTGTTGTTAAGTCCCGCAGAGTCAGTTCTTACTGATAGCAACCCTTTATAGAGTTTCCAAGGAGTGGCTGGTGAACTTGAACCACTGACCTTGTGGTTCAAACAGACTTTGCAGTCCAGTGCGTTAGCCCACAGTGCCACACCAGGACTCCTTATGGACCCTGTGATACGCAGATAACACTGTGTTGCTTGCTAAAGATAAAGACAATATGAAGCACTTACTAATGGAGGCTGCAGCCTTTAAGTATGGATTACACCTGAATGTGAAGAAAAGAACTCCTCACAACTGGACCAACAAAACAACACTATGATAAATGGAGAAGAAATTGAAGTCAAATATTTCATTCTAGTTGGAGCAACAACCAACTTATGTGGGAGTAGCAGTCAAGAAAACAAATGATGCATTGCATTAGGAAAATCTGTAATAGACCATTTAAGAAGTTTTAAAAAGCAAAGATAGCACTTAGGTGACTAAGATACATCTGACCCATGCCATGTTCTCTTCAAATCCTTCTTATGTATGCAAATGTTGGATAATGAAAATGAAAGACAGAAAAATAACTAATGCTTTCAAGCTGTGGTATTGTTGCATAATATTAATATACCACAGACTACTTGAAGAGCATAACAAATTAGTCTTAGAAGAAATATCCATACAACTAGAATGCTCCTTAGATGCAAGGATGGGAAGACTTTGACTTGCTTACTGTGGACACATCATCAGGAAACATAAATCAAGTTTGGTGGAGGGCTAAAGAAAATGAGGGA
>NW_006422524.1:0-1581 GCF_000296735.1 Chrysochloris asiatica | reverse complement strand
TAGCTTGTTCTCTGTATGACATGTAGCTAGATCTCTGTATCCCCACATTTTGGAATTATATGCCATGTAGGTAGCTCTCTGTATATGGATATGTTGGACTTATCTGACATGTAGCTAACTCTCTGTATATTGACATGTGAAACTTATGTGCCTTGCAACTGGCTATCTGTATCTGAACGTGTTAGACTTATTTACCATATAGTTAGCTCTCTGTATATGGACATGTTGGATTTAATGCAATGTAGCTAGATATCTGTCTGTGGAAAATTTGGAATTATATGCCATGTAGGTAGCTCTCTGTATATGGATATGTTGGAATTGTCTGTCATGTAGCTAGCTCTCTATAAAAGCACATGTTGTACTTATCTGCCAAGTAGCTAACTCCATGTATGTGGACATGTTGAACTTACTTGTCTTGTTGCTTCTTTTCTGTATGTGGTCATTTTGGAATCATATGCCTTGTCGATAGCTCTCTGAATATGGATATGTTGGAATTACCTGACATGTAGCCAGCTCTCTTTATATACATGTGAGACAAATCTGCCTTGCAACTGGCTATCTCTATCTGAACATTTTGGACTTATCTACAATATAGCTAGATATCTGTATATGGACATTTTGGAATTATATGCCATGTAGGTAGCTCTCTGTATATGGATATGTTGGAATTATCTGTCATGTAGCTAGCTCTCTAGTTAAGGACATGTTGGATTTATCTGCCATGTAGCTAGCTCCGTGTATGCGGGCATGTTGAACTTATGTGTCATGGTGCTTGCTCTCTGTATATGGTCATTTTGAAATTATATGTCTTGTAAGGAGCTCTCTGTATCTGGATATGTTGGAATTATCTGACATGTAGCTAACTCTCTGTATATTGACATGTGAGACTTATCTGCCTTGCAACTGGCTATCTCTATCTGAACATATTGGACTTATAGACCATTTAGTTAGCTCCCTGTGTGTGGACATGCTGAACTTATCTGCCATGTTGCTTGTTTTCTCTATATGGACATTTTGGAATTATATGCCATGTAGATGGCTCTCTTTATATGGATATGTTGGAATTATCTGTCAATATTTAGCTATCTATTTAAGGACATGGTGGACTTATCTGCCATGTAGCTAGCTCCCTGTATGTGAACATGTTGAAATTATCTGTCATGTTGCTTGCTCTCTGTATATGGTCATTTTGAAATTATATGCCTAGCACTTAGATCTCTGTATATGGTTATGTTGGAATTATCTGACATGTAGCTAGCTCTCTGTATAATGACATGTGAGACTTATCTGCCTTGAAACTGGCTATCTCTATCTGAACATGTTGGACTTATATATCATGTAGTTAGCTCCCTGTATGTGAACATTTTGAACTTATGTGTCATGTTGCTTCTCTCTGTATACGGTCATTTTGGAATTATATGCCTTGTAGGTGGCTCTCTGTATATGTCTATGTTAGAATTATATGACATGTAGCTAGCTCTCTGTATATTGACAGGTCAGACTTATCTGCCTTGCAACTGGCTATTTCTATCTGAACATGTTGGAATTATCTACCATATACTTTGCTCACTGTATATAGAC
>NW_006422523.1:0-1654 GCF_000296735.1 Chrysochloris asiatica | reverse complement strand
TCCAAGGAAATGGTTCCCAATTGCAGAGTCCCAGGTCCCCAGTGGAAGATTTCTTCCCTCATGTCCATTACATTGGGTGGAGGCTACAAGCCCAGTGAAGCATCCCTTCACTTGGCTGTCTACTCATAATACTCATTATAGAGTTAACTATGCCTACATTAGGTTTCATTGCCGTGGGAACAAAACATCTCAACTGCTAAACTTCTGGAAATCCTGGCCTAGTTAACTTGACACAGAACCCTAACCATTACTATATTAATCACTACCCTCCCTCACATCCCAGGGTTGTACAACACACTACAATATCTGACAAATTCACTGTAAAGTAAATGGCTCATGTAATTGCTGTTGTTATTGTTAGGTGCCATCGAGTCGGTACCGACTTATAGAGTCGGTATGAACAAAAAGAACGAAACATTGCCTGTATCTGGACCAACCTCACAATTGTTGCCATGCTTGAGCCCACTGATGCTTCCACTTTGCCAATCCATCTCACAGAGGTCTTTTTCTCTGACCCTCCACTTTAACAAACATGATATCCTTCTCCAACAATTGTTCCCTTCTGACAATATATCTGAATTATGAGAAATGAAGTTTGGCCATCCTGGCCTACAAAGAGTACTCTGACTGCACTTCTTCCAACACAGATCTGTTTGTTCTTTGGCAGCCAATGGCAATTTCAATATTCTCCTCCAACACCATAACTCAAAAGCATCAGTTCTTCTACAGTCTTCCTTATTCACTGTCCAGCTTTCACATGCATGAGGTTACTGAAAATACCATGGCTTTAGTCACATGCACCTTGGTCTTCAAGCTGACATCTTTGCTCTTCAACACTTTAAAAAGGTCTTGCTCAGCAGATTGGATTAATGCATTATGTTGTTTAATTTATTGTCTGCTGCTTCCATGAGTGTTGATGGTTGATCCATGAAGAATGAAGTCCTTGACAACTTCAGTCTTTTCTCTCTTCAAAAGAATGTTGTTTATTTGTCTAGTAGTGAGGATTTTTATTTTATTTATATTGAGAGGCAATCCATACTGAAGGCTGTGCTCTTTGATCTTCATCAGTAAATATTTTAAGTTCTCTTCACTTTCAGCAAGCAAGGTTGTATCATTTGCATATTGCAGTTTATTAATGAGTCTTCCTCGAATCCTGATGCCATGTTTCTCTTCAGATAACCCAGCTTCTTGGATTATTTACTCAACATATAGGTTGAATATGTATGGTGAAAGAATACAACCCTGTCGCACACCTTTCTTAATTTTAAACCACTCAGGGTTCCCATGTTCTATTCGAACAACTACCTCTTACCTATTTATCCATGTACAGATTCCTCATGAACACAATTAAGTGTTCTGGAATACTTATATTTCGTAATGCTGTCCATAGCTTGTCATACTTTTCTGTAAATTAGGTGGAAACCTTGCTATCTTGGCATCAAATAAAAATTAAAATAGATTTCAACCCGAACTTTTATAGAATTGGCTAATAAAAGGTGGAAAACAACTGCATTTAAAAGTGCAACATCAGTGATTTGAGGACATTTTAAATACAGAATTAGAATAAATTCAATTATTTATACAGATTCCTCATAAGCACAATTAACTCTTCCAGAATACTCATACTTCACAATGTTGTCCATAGCTTGTCATG
>NW_006422522.1:0-1695 GCF_000296735.1 Chrysochloris asiatica | reverse complement strand
TCTTCCTCTTCAGATTACGGCCCATGTCCTGGGGCGGGAGGTGCTTCCAGCAGCCCAGAAGACCGAGGGGGCCTCAAGGATCCCCCTCCCCTCAGGGATGTTGGAGCCCCCTGGGGCAGCCCCAGGGGAGGGGCCTGCTCAGCTCAGCTGCAGTGTGAAGGAGGAGCCAGATGCTGACAGACAGGAGATGATGGGTGAGGGGGACCACGCCAGTCCTGGGTGCTCCCGACTAGGTTGAGGTCCTGGGAGGCGCTGCAGAGTTGGGTCCCAGGGCGGCAGGAGCTGAGGACACATGGCTGATGCAGGTGGTGGTCCTGCTCACCAGTGGTGGAGGTCACAGTACCCACACCACCTTCTGTGTCAGCTCCTGACTCTGTCCATTACCTTTGCTTCCCAGCTCCTCCTGACCCCCTGATTCCGGCCCAGTCCCCTGAGAGTCGCCTGGAACATCAGAAGCCAGCCTCTGCATCCCTCCTCCCCACCAAGATTCAGGTGAGCAGCCCCAGCTTAGAAGGGAGTGTCCTTGGTGGCTACCGTACGCTCTGTCAGTTTCCCAGGCCCTGTGGCTGGTGGCTCTTGGGCCCACTGCTACTCAGAAGTTAGTCTGTGTTAGCAATACTGACCCAGACCTTAAAGAATATAGAGGCTGACTGTTGGTCTCCTGTATTGGGAAGAACTTTGACCTCAGGCCCTGGATGTCCAGTTTGGTTTTCTCCTCTGAAGAGAAGTCTGAAGGTTTGAGGCTTTTGCAGTGCTAGGCTTGCTCCTGGTGATATGGGTGCTGTGGGGTGGCTAGGGGCACACGGTGACCTGCCCACGTCCCTGCAGGAGGAGTGGGGCCTGCTGGACCCATCGCAGAAGGAGCTGTACTGGGATGCGATGCTAGAGAAATATGGGACGGTGGTCTCCCTGGGTGAGGAGCTGGGCTGCCCAGATCACTGTGTCCATCCCCACTGCCCCTCTGCTCACTATGGTCCAGGCCCCATCACCAGCCCTTGGGGACTCACCATCCATAGGAAGCACCTTGGGAAGGGGTCCTCACAGCCACGCCTTTCCCTGCTCACACACACCTCCCATTCTGTGCCTGGATTCTCTCTCCTTTCCATTACTGTGGGAGCCCCTTGCCTGACTGCTGTTCCCCTACCTGGCAGGTATGTCGCCGCCCAGGCCTGAGGCACACACCCTGCCCCGATCAGGGGTTCCACATGCGGGGCCGGGAAGCCTCCCAGGCTTTCATCCAGGTGAGTGCTGCTTCGTGTACCTGCGGACTTGCATGCACATCACGGGTGGGAGACAGGCATGATGGGGACAGGCTCACCTGCCACCTTGTCACCTCCCCCAGGAAATGGTAGTGGGCACCCCCATCCATCGCAGGCACCTGGTGTGCAAGGACGGACCTTGTCCTCTGGGCCTGGGATTGGGCCCAGACCAGGTGTGCTACGCAGGAAGCCTTATAGGTGTGAGCAGTGTGGCTGCGGCTTCGACTGGAAATCAGTGTTTGTCATTCACCGGCGTGTGCACACCGGTGGGCACCTAGCCTCGGCAGTTGCTGAGAAATTGCCTCTGAGTCCCCACGAGGCACCGTTCCGCCCCCGGCACCCACCCGTGGGCCCCTGCAGCTACCCATGTGAGGAGTGTGGGCGCAGCTTCAGCTGGAAATCACAGCTGGTCATCCACTGCAAGAGTCACATCGGA
>NW_006422521.1:0-1696 GCF_000296735.1 Chrysochloris asiatica | reverse complement strand
CTGGGAAATCCTGTACAGGGTTGCTATGAGTCAGAGCCAACTCGATGACACTTAATAACAAAAACCAGTTCACTGGTGGTGCAGAATAAGCACTTGACTGGAAAGTCGATTTGAACCACAAGACTAGCAGTTCACACTCACCAACTGCTTCTCAGAAACTCCATACAGGGTCACTATGAGTTGAAAGCAACTCGGCGACACAAAACAACACCACCAATATATAGCTGCAAGGCTTCTGTCCTGGGTAAGCAGGCCTTGACTGTGACTCTAGATAGGTCTGTCTCTCTAGACCCTTATTTCTTGGATGGGTGCAAGAAAAGTGAAGAATTTCCAGTGTGTCCAGCTGTTTCTCATTATGCAGTTTAGAGTGATGACTTTCAGACTATTTTATTTTTTAACTCTAAACGATAAGCACTGTGTGCTCTTTCTAGGAAGTGGCCAAGTGCTTCTAAGGATATTTATTTCTAAGAGATTTGGAATATATCTTTAAAAGGACTAAGTCTAGCACTTTTTTTGCCTAGTCAAATAGAATTTACTTTCTTTTCTATACATTGTTGTTGATAGCTGTCATTCAGCCTGCCCTAATTCATAGCAACCCCAGGTACGATGGAACAAAACACTCATGAGTCCTGTACCACACTATCCGTTGTAGTGGATGGAACCATTGTGATGATCCATAGTGTTTTCATTGGCTGATGTTCAGAAATGGCTTGCCAGACCTTTCTTCCTAATCCATCTGAGTCTGGAAGCTATGCTGAAACCTGTTCTGACAGATGCTGACTGGAATTGAGCCTATGTCTCCCACGTGGAAGGGTTGATTTCTCCCACTGAACCACTATATATATATATATTTATCAATATAAAATTTCCAAGTGCTCTTATTGTATTGGTTGTATTTTGTAATTTAAGAGAAAGGTGAACAGGGTTAAAAGTAAGTCAAAATTCCTTCCTAACCTTCTTTGTTGTAAATTTCTAACACTCTTGCTTTTTAATTAGTCTATGGCAAGTACATAGGCATTCTCAGTTAGAGGTTCTGAAGAGAGACTCCAAACTGCTGAGGGTTGAGATCTTTTGATCCATTAAGTGGAATCCCTTTTTGATTACCTCTGTGGAGCTTGCTGAAATAAAAAAGGCCAAACTCGTTTTGCTAGTCATCCATCAGAGGTAATTTAGAGAAAGAGGGTCAGAAAGTGTTTTTGCCTTTAAGGATATAAAAGGATTGATAATTAGATTTTTATTTTATTCTGGAACCTAACAATAGCTGCTGGGGCCAATTACAAAAGAAACCACTGTGGTTTTTGTGGTACAGAAGCATTATTATTATTTTTAATAAGCAGGTATTAAACATATATATAATATATGCTTTATAATCGATTGAGTAGTCACTGGTGCTGCTAATGAAGTCAAGGGCCACAGAGAACCCCAAATCAGTGAGAAAAAGGTCATCATTTTACATTTTAGAAAATCTTTTTAATGTCTGGCTTAGTTAAAAAAAAAGTTGGATTGTAAAATCTACTTCTTCATTCTATTTTTTACATGTATGGTTTTGACTGAAGATATGAAAAAAATCTGATCTCAAACAGATATATATTTGGAAAAGATAGAATTTTTTAAAAATGTTTTATTGTGAATTATATGGTAGTTTACATGAGAGAACTTTAGTTTTACATTCATTCCATCGTATATCATCTCATTG
>NW_006422520.1:0-1697 GCF_000296735.1 Chrysochloris asiatica | reverse complement strand
ATCTCGTTGGGGCTCTTCCTCTTTTTCTCTGACCCTTCACCTTACCAAACATGATATCCTTCTCCAGTGACTGGTCCCTCCTGACAATGTACCAAGTATGAGAGATGAAGTTTGGCCATCTTGGCCTCCAAGGAGCACTCTGGCTGCACTTTTTCCAAAATGGATCTGTTGGTTCTTTTGGCAGCCGATGGCACTTTCAATATTATCTGCCAACACTGTAACTCAAAGGCATCAATTCTTCTACAGTCTTCCTTATTCACTGTCCAGCTTTCGTATGCATATGAGGTTATTGAAAATAGCATGTCATGGGTCAGGCACACCTTAGCCCTCAAGATGACATCTTTGCTCTTCAACACTTTAAAAAGGTCTTGCGCAGCAGATTTGCCTAATGCAATATGTCATTTGATTTCTTGACTACTGCTTCCATGAGTGTTGATAGTTAGTCCAAGAAGAATGAAGTCCTTGACAACTTCAATATTTTCTCCATTGTTAAGAATGTTGTTTATTGGTCCAGTGGTGAGGACTTTTGTTTTGTTTACACTGAGTGTAATCCATACCGAAGGCTATGCTCTTTAATCTTCATCAGTAAATGTTATAAATCCTCTTCACTTTCAGCAAGCAAGGTTGTATCATCTGCATATCACTGGTTGTTAATGAGTCTTCCTCCAATCCTGATGCCACATTATTCTTCATATAATCCATATTACTCATATTATTTGCTCAGCATACAGGTTGAATAAGTATGGTGAAAGAATACTACCTTGTCGCACACCTTTCTTAATTTTAAACCATTCAGTGTTCCCATGTGCTGTTCGAACACTGCTTCTTGGTCCAGATAGAGATTCCTCATGAGCACAATTAAATGTTCTGGAATACTCTTACTTCGCAATGTTGTCCATAGGTTGTCATGATCCACACAATCAAAAGCCTTTGCGTAGTCAGTAAAGCACAGGTAAACATCTTTTCTGATATTCTCTGCTTTCAGCCAAGATCCATTAGACATCAGCAATGATATCCCTTGTTCCACGGCCTCTTCTGAATCTGGCTTGAACCTCTGGAACTTCTCTGTCAATGTATGATTGTAGCCGTTTCTTTATTACCTTTAGCACAACTTTACTCTCATGGGATCTCAAAGAGATTGTCCACTGATTTCCGCATTCCATTGGGTCACCTCTCTTTGGAATGGGCACAAATATAGATATCTTCCAATCAGTTGGCCAGATAGTTGTCTTCCAAATTTCTTGGCATAGATGAGTGAGTGCCTCCTGAGCCGTCTTACTTTCTTGAAATATTTTAATTTTTATTCCATCAATTCCTGGTGCCTTGTTCTTTGCCAGTTCCTTCAATGCACCTTGGACTTCCTCCATCAGTATCATTGGTTCTTGATCCTATACCACCTCTTGAAATGGTTGAACCTTAACCATTTCCTTTTGGTACAGTGACTCAGTGTATTCCTTTCATCTTCTCATGATGCTTTCTGCATCATTCAATAATTTGTCCAGAGAATCTTTCAGTAACGAAAGTTGAGGTTTGAATTTTTCCTTCAGTTTCCCCTGCTTGAGAAATGCTGAGCATGTTCTTCCTTTTTGGTTTTCTGATTCCAGATATTTGCACATTTTGTTGTAATATTTGGCTTTATCTTCTCGAGCTGATCTTTGAAATTTTCTGTTCAGTTCTTGGACCTCCTCATTTCTTCC
>NW_006422519.1:0-1697 GCF_000296735.1 Chrysochloris asiatica | reverse complement strand
CCCTAACAAGATGGATCGACCAGGTGGCATCATTGATGGACTCAAGTGTGGCAGCGGTAGTGAGGTTGGCCCAGGATCAGACATTGTTTCGTTCTGCTGGGCATGGGGTCGCTATGAGTCAGTTCTGACTCGATGGCACCTGACAACAACAACTCTGGAGATCCAAATTTCACCTCTCTTCTGACATCCATTTTGGTATTCTTTCTTGTGTTTGTCATGGCCTTCTGCTTTCTTTCGTATGATGTTTTTTATGTTATTCCACAATTCTTCAAGTTTTCACTCATTAGTATTTAATGCATAAAATATGTTCTTGAGATGATCTCTAAATTCAGGTGGGATATGTTCAAAGTCATATTTTGGCTCTCATGGACCCTTTTTAATTTTCTTCAACTTTAGTCTGAACTTGCATATGAGCAATTGAAAGTGTGTTCCAAAGTTGGCTCCTGCCCTTGTTTTGGCTAATGTTACTGAGTGAGCTTTTCCACCATCTCTTTTTACAGATATAGTCAGATATTGCAATTCCTGTGCAATCCATCTGGTGGGGTCCTTGTGTATAGTCACCTCTTATGTTGTTGAAAAAAGGTATTTGCAATGAATAAGTCATTGGTCTTACAAAATTCTATCATGCCATCTCCATCATCATTTCTATCACCACGGTGGTATTTTCCAAATACTGATCCTTCCTCATTGTTTCCAACCCTTCACATTCCTATCACTAGTAATTGGCAATACATCTTGATAACTTGTTTGATCATTTCAGACTGAAGAAGTTGGTTCTTACTGTGGTTAAGTGCCATTGAGTCATTTCATTATTATATTTGTCTTTGTCTTCTCGGGCTACCCTTTAAATTTTTCTATTCAGGTCTTTTAACTTCTCAATTCTTCCATTTTCTTTAGCATTTCTATGCTGGATAGCAAGTTTCAGAGTCTCTTCTGACATCCATTTGAGTCTTTTCCTTCTTTCTTGTGTTCTTAATGACTTTTTGCTTTTTTCCTGTGTGATGTTCTTAATGGATCCCATAACTCTTCTGGTCTTCAGTCTTTAGAGTCTAATGCATCAAATCTGTTCTTGAGATGACCTGTAAATTTAGGTGGGATATATTCAAGGTCATATTTTGGCTCTTGTGGACTTGTTTTAATTTTCTTAACCTTGAGCCTGAACTTGTGTATGAGCAACTGATGGCCTGTTCCATGGTCTGCCCCTATCCCTGTTTTGACTGATGATATGGAGCTTTTCCACTGTCTCTTCCCACAGATGTAGTCAATTTGATTTCTGTGTATTCCATCTTGTGAGGTCCATGTGTACGATCATCCTTTATGTTATTTTAAAAATGTGTTAGCAATGAATAAGTCAGTGGTTTGAAAATTCTATCATGGGATCTCCAACATGGTTTCTATCACCAAGGGCATCTTTTCTAACTACTGATCCTCCTTCTTTTTTTCCAACCTTTGTATTTCAATCACCAGTAATTATAATACATCTTGATTGTATGTTCCATCAATTTCAGACTGAATAAGTTTGTAGAATTATTCTATTTCATCCTCACTAGCTTTAGTGTGTAAATTTAAATAATAGTGGTATTAACTGATCTTTCTTAAAGGTGTAGGAATATTATCCTACCACGGAGAACATTGTACTTCAAGATAGATCTTGATATGTTCCTTTTGGTAATGAGCGTGATGCTATTCCTCTTCAG
>NW_006422518.1:0-1685 GCF_000296735.1 Chrysochloris asiatica | reverse complement strand
AATTTCCCACCTCAGAAGATTCTGGATGGGAATCAGGATTCCCCTATGGTCTTATGCAATGCAGAGGCTCCACAGGAAGCCTGTTTCACTGGGCAAGTTCTAGCCCACATTAGGGATTATAATCAGTTATAGGCTGAAGATGGATTTACAAACTTTCTATGGTGATGTTTCTTGCTATTCCTTTCTTTCCCTCTCAAGTGTCTATTTTACAATAGTAGACAAGGGAAACCAAGATTCAAAAGATAGCCAAGTGTCTGAACATTATTTTCCCTCTTTTACTCATTCAAAGGAGCTCTGGTAGTGTAGTGGTTATGAATAAGGCTGCCAACCTCAAGGTCAGCGGTTCAAAACTACCAGCGGTTCCGCCAGAGAAAGATGAGGTGTTCTGCTCCCGTAATGATTTACAGACTTGGAAACCCTGTGCAGTGTCACTATGAGTCGGAGCTGACTCCACGGTACTTAACAACAACAACTCATTCAAACCCTGCCTCAATCCCTGTATCCCAGAGCCATATTGTTCCAAGATTGAGCATATATCACTATTTACCTCTGTCCCACTTAGCCCATGGAAATCTGACTAAATGTTCTCCCACTCACCTTGTTCTTCCATTCCCCTCCCCTTTCTTGTATATTGCCCCCCCCCAGCACCCAGACTATCTTGTGTCTATTCCCTACACTGTGTTCCACCTTCCCCACCCTCTCCCTCTGTACCACATACACCCCAGGAACCAACAAAGAATTTTTGCTTTCCCCTTTTAGGGCAGTATTTCCCCTTTAGTGACTAACTAATTTCACTCAGCATAATGTCCTCAAGGTTCATCCATGTTATGTGCTAGCTTGTAGCTTCCTTGTTATTCTTCAAGGTAGCATAATATTTCATTGTGTGTGTGTACCACAGTTTGTCCATCCTGCTATTGATGGGCACTTAACTGTCTCCATCTTTTTGCTATTGTAAATAGTGCTGCTATGAGCATCAGTGTGCATATATCTACTAATGTTATGGCTCCTATTCCTTGCAGATAAATACCAAGTAGAAGAATTGCTGGATCATAAGGTATTTCTATTTCAAACTTTCTGAAGAAGTGCCGTATTGTTTTCCAGAGTGGTTAGACCTTTTTGCATTCCCACGAGCAATGTAGGAGGGTCCCAGTCTCTCCACAGCCTCACCAGCATTTATTGTCCTCTACTTTTTTGATCTTTGCTATTATTGCTGGTGTGAGATGATATCTCATTGTTATTTTGATTTGCATCTCTCTAATGGCTAGTGATCATGAGCATTTCTTCATATGTTTGTTGGCTGCCTGGATCTCCTCCTTGGTGAAGTGTCTGTTCATATCCTGTGCCCATTTTTTAATTGGGTTATTTATCTTTTTCTTGTAAAGATATGGTAGTTTCCTATATATTGTAGAAATTAGTCCCTTTTCATGTGTATCATTATAAAAGATATTTTTCCATTCTGTGGGCTCTCTTTTAACTTTTTGATGCACATAAGTTTTTAAGTTTTAGAATGTACCAATCATCTATTTTATCTACTTTTGTTTGTGCAATTTTCAAAAATTTTGGTAGTCTCTGTACCCTGTATTGTTGTTGTTGTTATGCACTGTAGAGTCAGTTCCAACTCAAAGCGACCCTGTACAGGGTTTCCGAGGCTGAAAATCTTTACGGGAGCAGAAAGACTCATCTTT
>NW_006422517.1:0-1694 GCF_000296735.1 Chrysochloris asiatica | reverse complement strand
TTTTTTTTTTTTTTTTTTTGCGTGACTCTTTTTAAAGCTTGTTGGAATATTCCTGAAGATATTCTGATTCCTTTATATTCCTGATAATGCCTAATGTATGAGTATGCTTTTTATGTAGTAAGTAGGTGCCTACTAGTTATTTGGTGCATTAAAAACTTAAAACACTTTTTGCACATCCTCATTAAAACAAGTTCAGATCCACTAACTACTCCTCAGAAATCCTGTACATGTCCCCTATGGGTCGGAACCTACTCAACAATACTTAACAACAACAACAGCATTAAAACAACAGAAAACAAAAGCAAAACACCAACCATCTCATTGCTTCTGGATTGATTCCAACTCATAGCAACCCTATACCTATAAAACAAACTATAGCTGCCCCATAGGCTTTCCAAGGCTATAAATCTTTATAGCAGCCCACTGCCACATCTTTCTCCCACAAAACGGCTGGAGCTTCAAGCCACTGACCTTTTGGTTTGCACCCAAGCACTTGATCACTGTGCCACCAGGGCACTTGGCAACTTCCTCTATACTTACTACTTATATATTGATTTTCTGAAATGTATAGAGAAAAAAAAATGAAACAGTAAATTGAGCAATCACCTTCTTTCTTATTATAAGAAACTTTTTTTTTTTTTTTTTGCATATAGTACTCTTGGATAGTACTCTTGGATTTGAAGGAGCTCTGGTAGCGTAGTGGTTACGAATCGGGCTGCAAACCTTGAGGCCCGCAGTTCAAAACTACCAGCCACTCCGCAGGAGAAAGATGAGGCTTTCTGCTCCCGTAAAGATTTACAACCTCGGAAACCCTGTACAGGGTCGCTATGGGTCGGAACCGACTTGACAGCACTTAACAACAACAACAACAACTCTTGGATTTAGATAATAGAAGCCTTTTAAAAGGTACATTTAAGAAATAAATATAAAATTCCTTACCTAAATTACCATTTTTGTGTAAATATAAAGCCCAAAGCCTAGTATTTAAAATGTAAATGGAAGAGAATGACTATAGTTGCTTCTATTAATTGATAAGTGATCTTTTTGGTGCTCCTGGATTTTGAAATGGCATTAACCCTAAACTTAAAACAAAATGATAGTGGCCACAAATCTGAGCCCTGGCACAGCAAAAAGGAAATGTTGGAATGAAAGTGTATTATAGTATTTTGCTATTTAGAAATAGAAAAGCAGAGATGATTTGTTTGACCCCTACAATGTTACAGATTCATTAATATCTAGGGTTTACCAGATTATATAGAATTTTGATCAAGTGCCAGAAATTGGCATTGATGGGGGGGTAGTAAGAACCCTGGTGTGGTGAGATAAGCACTAGACTATTCAAACTCACCAGCTGCTCTCAGGAACTATACAGAAACCCACATGCCAGCACATAAAAACAACAACAGGACAATAAAACCCTGATGATTCACCAAAGACTAAAATCCACTTTAATCAAGTCATTTCTTACTTATAACAACGTTATGTAGGGATTCCGAGACTGTAAATCATTGTGGGAGCAGAAAATCTCCTTGTTCTCTCACGGAGCTGCTGGTGTATTTGAACTGCTGACCTTGTGGTTAGCAGCCCAATGTGTAACCCACTATGTTGTTGTTGTTAAGTGCCATCGAGTCGGTTCCGACCCATAGCGACCCTGTACAGGGTTTCCGAGGGTGTAAATCTTTACGGGAGTAGAA
>NW_006422516.1:0-1699 GCF_000296735.1 Chrysochloris asiatica | reverse complement strand
GTGGCAACCTTAGTGAGGTTGGCCCAGGATCGGGCAGTGTTTCATTCTGCTTGTGCATAAGGTCACTATGAGTCAGTACCGACTTGATGGCACCTAAGAGCAACAACAACAAATATATGTAACCTTATTTTGTTGTTCATGTTTTAAATGGGGGGAAAAATTTACTTTCAGGATTTTAGAAAATAGATACAATTATTAACTCTAATATGCTTAAACTAAGAAGCCATTTCAATTACATTCCTTTTTTTTACAGTTTCAAATGATAAGTAATTATTGGGTCAGCATGGCATTATGAATGAGGGGAAGTCAAAATGCTGCTATAAACTAACGTTGTTCGGTGCTGTGCATTGGGTTCTAACTCCTAGTGACCGTGTGCACAACAGCAGGAAACACTGGCCAGTCCTGCAGCAACCTCACAATTGCTGTTACGCTTGTGCCTCTGCATGGCTTCTGTCTAGAGCTATACACTTGTGAAGACTGGTTGTTTCCATCTCTGACCTTTCCCTGAAGAATTCTGAGCTCTTCAGTTTACATCATGTCTCAACAGCTATTTTGGCATTCTCAAGGGACAAAAGTTGTGATCCTTTTAAATGTTCTTTGAGTTTGGGAAACAAAACGAACTCTGAGGAGTAAGATCAGGGCTGTAAAGTGGATGCGGTAAAGTTTCCCAAGGAAATTCACATAGGTCAGACGTTGCTACCCTGAAAGAATGAGTGTGTGTCTTGTGTTGCTATGACGCTACAGGATAATACAGTGGATCGCAAGGTCAGTTTGAACCACAGGATTGGCCATTCAAACCCACCAGCTGTTTCTCGGAAACCCTATACATGATCCCTATGAGTCAAAACCAACTCAACGGCACTTAACAACAATAACATTGTTGTGATGGGAGAAAAATTCCTTGGAGCTGCTGTCCTGGCCTTTTTTCTCACCAACTCAGTTTTTAGTTTTCTTTAAAACTTCTTTCTAAGGAAGTCTTGGTGTGGTATTGTAGGATAAGCACTGGACTGCTAACCACTAGGTCAGCAATTCAAACTCAAAAGCTACTCCTCTGAAGTGTCCTTTACACAGGGTTGCTATGAATTGAAACCAAATCAATGGCATTTAATCATGACAATAACAGTAAACCCTTGTTACCATCCTGTGGCCTTTCAGAGTTTCTGTCATGATTACTACCCCTTTGAAGTTTCCAAAGTTATTGCCATAAACTCCTGAGCTCTCCTCTCTGCCTTATATCAACTGATCACTTCAGAAGGCAATGATTGGCCCTTTTTAATGAAGGCTCCCTAATGAGACTAAGACTAGTGTATTACTGAGAGAACTTGTCTGCAGCTGTCTGTTGGTCACAGAGCCATGGCTGACCTTGTGAATTCATGAACTGGAATTCCAGTGCAATACTTTTTGACTAGCCCTTGTATTGCTATAAATTATTCTATTTCAAAACACAGTTTGGGGTTCAATGTTACACATCTAGAGCCAGTTTAATTAGACTTGGCTATTTCTTTCTAGGCTGTCTTAGAAAAATTGATTTATTTTATTTAATCCCCATTTACTGTTGTTGTTTAGTACCACAGAGTTGGTTCTGGCTCATAGTGACCCTGTGTAGTGTTTCTGAGGAGTGGCTAGTGAGTGTGAACAACTGTTGAGGTTAGCAGTCCAGTGTTTAGTGCCATACTAGGACACATTTGCACTAAGGTGC
>NW_006422515.1:0-1699 GCF_000296735.1 Chrysochloris asiatica | reverse complement strand
TTGGAGGCCAGGATGGCTAAGCTTCGTCTCTCATACTTTGGACATATTGTCAGGAGGGAACAGTTGCTGGAGAAGGATGTCATACTGGGTATGATGGAGGGTCAGAGAAAAAGAGGAAGACCTCCAATGAGATGGATTGTCCAGGTGGCATCACTGATTGTGTCAAGTGTGGCAGCGCTAGTGAGGTTGGCCCAGGATCGGACATTGTTTCGTTCTGCTGTGCATGGGGTCGCTATGAGTCGGTTCCTACTTGATGGCACCTGACAACAACAATAACCTAAAATGAGGGGGCAATAATGGCACGAAGTGACTGGCTTACAAGGTTTCTAGAGGGAGTTTAGTTTAAGAGTATGGGGAGAAAGAAAGAGTCCCCACTGAATAGCTGCCATCTTGTCTAGATAGGTCTGGTGAAAAGAGATGGGGATGATTCTTAAGATTCAATAGTGAATAACTTATCATGACTAATCGCGACTGTCACAACTGTAAAGGTAGAAGTTTTGTAACAAAAAAAGAGGAGTGGTTAATCTTATAATCCAGAAACAGAGGATCCTAGGACTATCAAGAGAGGAATACACAAGCAGAATGCGGGACCTTATCCAGAGAAGCAGCAGCACCAGCGATGGAGGCAGAGATGGGGGCATGGAGAAGGGGCGTGACTGAGGACTCTAGATTCATGGACTAAGAAGAGAGGGACTACGAGCTGGTGGCCAGGAGCCAACTTACAGAATGTGCCCTTTGGAGATGTAAATTATTATATATGCCTGAGTTGTTTTGTTTTTTAAAAAGCTAAAGTAGACAGAGAGAAATACTTGGTTAACTGATGGCACATGGAGGGGATTAAAATCAATGTAATGAAACAAGGTATATGATTTGTTGAATGTAAAACTGATGATATGCCCTGTAAACTTTCACTCAATCCACAATAAAAACCTTAAAATAAAAAATAATAGTAACAATGAAAAAAAAAAAAAGACAGTTCAAGAATCTTAAAATTCTAGGTATGCAATATAAATCGCAAAGCCAAGCCCACTGCCAGACTCACAGCAACTAAAATATATATGTTCTAGTTTTAACTAGTTTTATCTATATATATGAAACTGCCATCGAGTCGATTCTCACTGCAACTCTGTGGAGGGTTTCTGAGGCTATAAATCTTTACGGGAACAGTAAGTAGCCTCTTTCTCCCACCGAGTGGAGGGTGGATTCAAACTGCTGACCTTGTGGTTGGCAGCCCAACATATAAACCATAATGCCACCACAGGACAGAGTAAAACTGCTCCGTAGGGTTTCTAAGACTAAATATTTAGAGGAACAGACAGTCTCTCATTTTCCTCCCACAGAGAAGCTGGTGGGTTTAAACTGCTTATCTTGTAGGCAGCAACCAAATTCCATCAGAGTTCCCATAAATGGTAAGCAGGCTAAAATTCCACCTAATGCTAAGTGAGACTCAGTAGAACCTTCTATCATTTTAGACACTCAAGAAGTTTAACAAGTGCTAGAAATACCTGACTCTAGTTCTGAAAGCAAGATATTTTGTGTTTTTATAGAAAAAAAACAACATATATATATATATGTTATTGTTGCTGTTGAGTGCCGTCGAGTCGGTGCCGACCCATAGCGACCCTGCACAGGGTTTCCGAGGCTGTAAATCTTTACGGGAGCAGAAAGCCTCATCTTTCTCCCGCGGAGCAGCTGGTAG
>NW_006422514.1:0-1699 GCF_000296735.1 Chrysochloris asiatica | reverse complement strand
CTTTTATTCTGCGTATCTGGTGGCTGAGAAGGTGACGGTGATCACCAAGCACAACGATGATGAGCAGTATGCGTGGGAGTCCTCGGCTGGAGGCTCCTTCACCGTCAGGACAGACATAGGTAGGCACTGAACTTTCAGGGGGATCTGAGATAGGTGTGTAAAAATGCTGTTGGCCCCATATACTTGGTCTCTGTAGAGAGCACTTTATCTGGTGCTTGGCTTTGTGGTTATCTGTCTAGAACAAGGTAGTCAGTAACTGCCATTGGTGGAGGAAGACAGGGTTGGTCCCCAACCAAGTAAGGGTGCCCTGCTTCACAGGATTAGCTGTGTTCATTCTGGCTGACTGTTTAAATCTTGAATCTTGGTTTAGCTAAAAGACTGAAATTGTATTGGTTTCCCATCACTTTAAGGTGAACCTATGGGTCGTGGAACGAAGGTTATTCTGCATTTGAAGGAAGACCAAACTGAGTACTTGGAGGAAAGAAGAATGAAGGAGATTGTGAAGAAACACTCTCAGTTTATTGGCTATCCCATTACACTTTTTGTAAGTTTTTATATACGGTCATACGCTAACATCAACTTCATAGATGAGGATGTTTCAAAAAGTTTGGGGGTGAGAGATGGAATTAAAAGGTAGGGGAATTTTTCCGTGAACTTTGACACCCCCCTCATATGTCCATGGTTCCATCAGGCTGTAATAGAGATGAGAAATCCCGATTGGGGAGTGGGCTGTAACCAGGCTTAGTGAACGCAACAGCTTCTTGTTCAAAACACGTACTTCATGCCTTTTATACAAAATGCTTGCGCTGTCAGGAGCGATGATGGTGCAGTACACAATGAGAGGGGGCTTCCGAAAGTTTGTAGGGAATGGGCACCCGTGTAATCTGTAATAGTTGTGGACGATGTCATAGAGGCCTGTTACCCGTTTACCAGTTTATGTCTGTACTGTGCCTGCCATCATTTTAATGGAATGTTTTCCTAGTATAAAAAGCTTAAACCTGAGCTTCAGCTGGTAGGCAGCAGCAGCTCACCTTGTATATTATATGCCTTGAGCTTGGTAGTGTCTGCCTGGATTTTCTTTTGAAAATTGCCACCATTAAGTGCAGTATGGCTCCCAAACAGCAAGACAAGTGATAGTACCTCCAGCAGCAGCAGCATGGGCATCGAGGAGTACCTATTTGGAAGTGAAACAAAAGGTTCTTAGTCAACACAAAGGTGAAAAGATCAGCATGCTATTGTTTGCAATTTAGGCGTGTTCCCATAAAGACCTATTCACAGAACCATGGATGTTGACCTGAGACTAGCTGCTGAGTGATGCCTCTGTGGGTTATTGAAATGTGTTAAGTAAGTCCCTGTAATGTTTACTAGATTAGTCTGAGGCTATCTTGGAAACTAAGCAATAGTTAGTCTACTCAGTTCTGGTAAAGCACTTTGGGCTTTTTAAGCAGTTGTGCATCAACTATTGATGAAAAGCTTTCTAACTACTTGGTGTTTCTCAATTTGGCTGACTAGCATGGGCTTTATTTTTCGTTCTGGAATGCAGAGGTGATGTGATTTCATTGACTTTTTTTTTAGGTGGAGAAAGAACGAGATAAAGAAGTGAGTGATGATGAGGCTGAAGAAAAAGAAGAGAAGGAGGAAGAGAAAGAAAAAGAAGAAAAGGAGTCAGATGATAAGCCTGAAATAGAAGATGTTGGTT
>NW_006422513.1:0-1700 GCF_000296735.1 Chrysochloris asiatica | reverse complement strand
AAAAAAAAAAAAAATCAGGGGCAGACTGTGTAACAGACCATAGCTTGCTTATATGCAAGTTCAGGATGAAACTGAAGAAAATTTAAACAAGTCCATGAGAGTCAAAATACAACCTTGATCATATCCCACCTGAATTTAGAGATCATCTCAAGAACAGATTTGATGAATTATTCACTAAAGACTAAAGACCAGAGAGTTATAGGATGACATCAAAAACATAATACAAAAAGAAAGCAAGAGGTTATTAAGAAGAAAAGAAAAAAGGAAAAGACCAAAATGGATGCCAGAAGAGACTCTGAAACTTGCTCTTCAGCATAAAGATGTTAAAGCTAAGGGATGAAATGAAGAGGTAAAAGAGCTGAGTATAAAATTTAAAAGGGCAGCTCAAGAATACAAAGTCAAATATTATAGCAAAATGTGCAAAGACCAGGAGTCAGAAAACCAAAAGGGAAGAACAAGCTCAGCAGTTCTCAAAGTGGAAGAACTGAAAAATAAATTCAAACCTCAACTTGCAATATTGAATGATTCTATGGGCAAAATACAGAAAGATGTAGAAAACATCGAAAGAAAATGGAAGGAATACACAGAGTCATTGTACCAGAAAGAAATGGTTTATGTTCAACCATTTCATGAGAAAGCATTTGATCAAGAGCCAGTGATACTGAACGGGGAAGTCCAAGGTGCACTGAAGACATTGGCAAAGAACAAGACTCCGAGATTTGATGGAATACAAATTGAAATATTGCAATAAAGTGATGTTGTACTCAGGACAGTCATTCGTTCAGCTACCTGTCCAACTGATTGCATACGATCCATAATTGTACCCATTCTAAAAAGAGGTAACCCAAAAGAATCTGGAAATCATTGGACAATATCATTAATATCACATTTAAGTAAATTTTTGCTAAAGATAATTCAAAAATGGCTGCAACAGTGCATTGACAGAGAACTACCATAATTCCAAGAGAGATTCAGGTGAGGAGGTGGAATGAGGGATATCATTGCTGATGTCTACTGGAACTTAGGTTATAGCAGAAAATACCAGAAAGATGCTTATCTGTGCTTTATTAACTACTCAAAGGAGCTCTGGTAGCGTAGTGGTTATGAATAGGGCTGCTAACCTCAGGGTCAGCAGTTCGAAACTACCAGTTGTTCCGCTGGAGAAAGATGAGGCTTTCTGCTCTCATAAAGATTTACAGCCTTGGAAATTCTGTACAGGGTCGCTATGATTCGGAACTGACTCTATGACACATAACAACATCAACAACAACAACAACAACATTGACTACTCAAAGACTATGGATTGTGTGGATCATAGCAAGCTATGGACAACATCGTAGAGAATGAGTATTCCAGAACACTTACTTGCCATCATGAGAAACTTGTATATAGACCTTGAGACAGTTGTTCTAACAGAACAAGGAAAACTGACTAGTTTCAAATCAGAACAGATGTGCACCAGGGTTTTATTGTTTCACCATACCTATTCAAGCTGTATGCTGAGCAAATAATTTAAGAAGCTGGATGACATGAAGAAGAACCCGGCATTAGGATTGGAGGATGACTTATTAACAACCTGCAATTGCAGATGAAACAACATTGCTTGCTGAAAGGGAAGAGGACTTAAAATACTTACTGATGAAGATCAAAGACCATAGTCTTCAAAACAGGTTTCACCTCAATGTAAAAAAAAAAAAAAA
>NW_006422512.1:0-1700 GCF_000296735.1 Chrysochloris asiatica | reverse complement strand
GAGAGAGGAAGCATCTGAGGACTCTAGATCCAAGGGAAGAGAGGGACTGAGAGCTGGCAGCCAGAAGGCAGACTTGTAGAATGTGCCCTTTGATGGTGTCAATTATTATATATGCCTGAGTGTGAAAATAAATAAATAAATAAAAAGAGCTGAAAGGAATAGAGAAAAATAATGTTAACTGATGGTCCATGTAGGGGATTAATTATAATTATTGTAATGAAACAAGGTGTATGATTTGTTGAATGTAAAACTGATTATCTGCCCTGTAAACTTCCACTCAAGTCACAATAAAAACTTTTAAAAAAGAAAAACCTGTCAATGAGCAATTTTGGAGGGATTTGTCTTCCCTTGCCTGTTCTACTTGTGTGTCTGTATGTTTATCTATAGTTTATTGTTTTCACAGTATTGTGTATGTCATTGTATTTATCTCTGTATTCTTTACCTCTTGTTCTCCTCCAGAGTCTTCCTTAGCCTTAAGTTTGACTGAGGTTATTTCTACTTATATATTTATACAAGGGGGCTTTAAATTGTTCATGGACCAATTAAATTAAAAATAATGCAATTTTTCCATGATTGTTTTGAGGTCTCCTTGTTTATGCTGCAAACATATCTATACATGGATTTTGCATGATCACAGTTACATGTTCTGGAGTTCTCATTCTCCACAATATTATAGATAATTTGTTATCTATGTATTCAAATGCCATCACATAGTTAATCAAACACAAGCAAACATCTTTCTGGTATTTTTTGCTTCCAGCCATGAATTACTTAACATCAGCAGCAATATCCCTTATTCTATGAATTATCTAACATCAGCAGTGATATCCCTTATTTCATGTCTTTTTCCAAATCAGGTGGAGTTTTGGGCAGTTCCCTGTTGATATCTGTTGCAACCATTTTTGAATTATTGTCAGCTTAATTTTACTTGCACTTGATATTGATAGTATTAAAAATATATATATACATACATATATTCCAGTTTGCTGACCTGATAGTTCTCTTTTAAATTTCTTGTCATGGATGAGTGAGCGTTTCAACAAACAGTGTTGCGCCAGTATATTGAACCTTCTGAATGGGTACTCTGTAAATTCCTGGAGTCTTGTACTTTTGCTAGTGCCATTAGTGCAATTTTGATTTCTTCCTTGAGTACTATGATTCTTGATCATATGTTAGTTCATGAAATGGTTGAATGTCAAACAATTCTTTTTGGTGCAGTGACTGTGTGTATTCCTTCCATTTTCTTTTGATACCTCCTGTGTCATTTTATGCTTTGCCTTACATATGTTATCTTATTCTGTTCTCATATAATCCTTGAACTAGATGTCCCATTATACATATCTCAAGAGAAGAAGCAGAACTCTTAGTGGAATAGTAATAAAATTGTGATTGACAATATTATGTTCAGAATATTCACTGTCCCTCTCTTCAAAATGCACTCCCTTCTGCTACTTCTGCATTCATCATTGAAGATCTAAATGCCAGATTCTTTCCACTATTATGATTAAGACCAAAAGAAAATCTGCCTATGTCCTGACACATAAATGCATGTGCAGTGTATGTGCACCCATGTGTGTACAAATACACACATACACACACAGATTTCTAACATAATCATCAAAGTGATTTTTCTAATCTAAAAGACATAGCTGTATATACTAAGAATAATTTTTCCTCTCAGGTAAGACTCTGTCCCTTCA
>NW_006422511.1:0-1641 GCF_000296735.1 Chrysochloris asiatica | reverse complement strand
CTTCCTCTTTTTCTCTGACCCTCCACCTTACCAAACATGATATCCTTCTCCAGCGACTGGTCCCTTCTGACAATGTGTCTGAAGTATGAGAGAGGAAGTTTGGCCATCCTGGCCTCCAAGGAGCACTCTGGTTGCAATTCTTCCAACATAGATCTGTTGGTTCTTTTGTCTTCCCCATGAGGTAAGTTAAAGACCAGAGAGTCAAGTCACATCATTGTGCTCATAATTGTTGTTAGGTGCTTCAAGGCCATTCCCACTCATAGCGACCCACGTACAACGTAAGGAAACACTGCCCCATCCTCATCATTGTGGGTATGTTTCAGATCATTGTTGGAACCACTGAGACCATTCATCATCTGCAGCATCTTCATCTTTTTGATGACCTTCTACTTAACCAAGCACGATGTCTTTCTGCAGGGACTTGGTCCTTCTTGATAGCACGTCCAATGTGCTTGAGATAAAGTCTTGCCATCACCATTTCTAGCTGTTCTTCTTCAATCACAGATTTATTTATTCTTCTGGCAGTCCACGGTTTAGTCAGTATTCTTTGTCAACACCATAATTTGAAGGCATCAATTATTCTCCAGTCTTCCTTCCAGTCTTGCATGCATATAAGGCAATTGAAAAAAACCATGGCTTTGGTGAGCTCCCGTTAGTTCTTAAAGTGACATCTTTGGTCTTTACCATTTTAAAGATATCTTTTGCAGAAGATTTGTCTAGTGCAAGGCATCCTTTGATTTCTTGACTTCATCTTCCATCAGCATTGATTGTGGATCCAATTAAAATGAAATCCTGGACAACATCAATCTGATGCTCATGATGTTGTTTATTGGTCTAATTGTGTGCATTAAATTTTAAAAGGATAAAGGAGAGAATAGAGGAAGAGTGGGGAAAAACTAGTGTCCCGAAGGAAATGGACACTTCACTGTCTGTATCTCAGCTCCAATGACCTCTCTGGCAGGCTGCCTTCCCTGACTGTTAGTGTGGGTTAGGGGCCTGTGTTGTAGCTCTGCTAATTGTGACTCATCCTTCTCTGGGGATAGATGGGTTAGTCTCTCATTAAGTGTGAATCATGGACATGCAGAGCTGGTGCTGTGGTCATTACTGTGTCCCTAGGCACAGTCCAACACAGAACTGGAATGGTGCATGGGCTCAGTAATATTTGGTGAAATCAGCAATTATGCTGGATCTGAAAAAACTAAAGACATTGTATTTTAGTCCAGATTCTCTAAAGTAGAAAAACCAATGAAATATATATATGTGTGTATCTTGTTGTGAAGTGTCGTTGAGGCAGTTCCAACCCATAGCGACCCTGCCTAGGGTTTCCGAGGAGTGACTGGTGGACTTGAACCACTGACCTTGTGACTGAAAACAGCTTTGCAGTCTAGTGCATTTGCCCACAGTGCCACACCAGGACTCTCTCTCTCTCTCTCTCTCTCTATCTATCTATAGTGGTGGTGGTGTGCCTTGGAGTTGGTTCCAACTCATTTGTTTGTTGTTGTATGCCGTTGAGTCGGTTCCGACCCATAGTGACCCTGTATAGGGTTTCCAAGGAGCAGCTGGTGAGCTTGAACCACTGACCTTGCAGTTCAAACGGCTTTGCAGTCTGAGGCATTAGCCCACAGCGCCATACCAGGACTC
>NW_006422510.1:0-1702 GCF_000296735.1 Chrysochloris asiatica | reverse complement strand
GCAAGAAGCCTCGTTCACTGGGTACGCTGTAGCCCCATTTTAGGTATTCCAATCAGTCATAGGCAGAAGACGGACTTACAAGCCTTCTAGTGTGGTGTTTCTGACTATTCCTTTCTCTCCCTCTCCAGTGTCTACTCTGAGCTGCCTGGTCCGGGAAGCGCCGGTCCCCTTTCCTCAGGTTCATTTTTATAACTGAAATTTAGCTTGTGACAGTTTGTTATATCTGGTTTTCATATATGTTTCTATATACTATTATTTCAATTCAGAATCATTATTGATACAAACATATGTGTACAGAAGGAGACAAAATACTGATTATTTATCTTTGTTATATCATGTCAAATAATGACATATTTAGAAGTTAGAATATTTCTTTGTAAATTTACCAAAACATTTCAATGACTTGTGATTGCAGACAGGCAACTGCCTGCTCCTTAATAGAAATTATACTGTCCTCTGATGCCTGGACAGAGGTGTGCTCGCTGTAGCCCATCTCTTGATGCTGTTTGCTCTCTCTCCAACATCACTGAGCTATTTGCAGATCTCAGCATATGCATGCTATCTCTCACAGAATTGCTCCCACACATCATGTCTTGCCTGCCTAGAATATCTCTTCTCCGTAGTCTCAATGCTGAATTAGATGCCTATCCTTTGTCTTAGAAATCTATATAGTTGCTATTAACAACCTCAACTGCATTATTCATGGGTGTGTTTACCAACAATAGACCCTTGGAGGTCAACAGCTGTCTAAATCATTATTGTAGCTCCAGAACCTAGCACGGAGCCTAAAACTTAGATGCTTGGCAGCTCTTTGAACAATTGATAAATAATAAACTTTCTGATATTTTCCAATTTAATTTTCCAGTGTGGTGTTCCTATGAGAGAGAAACAAGCTAAGCTATCTTATTTTATTTTATATACACAAGTTTTGTTCTTTTTAACAATTATGTTTCATTTTCTACATTATTAAATAGGCTTTTGTGAACCAATTTCAGTTAATATGAAGGAATCCTGGTGGTGCAGTGGCTAAACACTCAGCTGCTAACTGAACAGTTATCAGTTAAAACCCGTCCTGAGTAGGTCCATGAGAGAAAAGACCTGGGGATCTGTACCCATAGAGTTTACAGCAAAGAAAACCCTAAGGGGGCAGTCCTAGTCTGTCTTATGGTGGTTATGTGCTGTGGAGTCCGTTCCGACTCATAGTGACCCTGTACAGGGTTTCCAAGGCTGTAAATCTTTACTGGAGCAGAAAGCCTCATCTTTCTCCCATGGAACAGCTGGTAGTTTTGAACTGCTGACCTTGTGGTCCGCAGCCCAATTTGTAACCGCTACGCTAGTAGAGCTCCTTATATATTCTGTCTTATAGGGTTGCTAAAAGTCGAAATCGACTCAACCACACACAACAACAGCAACATAGGCAAACTGATGAAAACAAGTTTTAGGGCCCACTGAGCCTATGGCTTAGAACACACATTAGAAGGAAGCACCAAGGCTTGGGAGTACACTCTAGAATTAAGCACCAGGACCCAATGAGCCTTTAGCTGGAAACACACACATGCTAGTAGGAAGTACTCCAGAAACAACTTACTCACCTCAACTCACCTAATCAGGAGTCCTGATGTAGGGCCGTAAAGTAAGTATTGGACTGCTAACCAGGTCAGACTTAACAGTCCTCCTTGAAACTTATACAGAGTTGTTAGGA
>NW_006422509.1:0-1702 GCF_000296735.1 Chrysochloris asiatica | reverse complement strand
TTTTTCTGAATTCCTTCTCAGGCATTTCCAAAGCCTGCCCATCTTCCAGTATAGAGTGTAGTTCTACTTCTATCTCATTTGGCTCAGTCACTTTATCTTGTTTCTGGACATGTGCTGATATGGACATCTGTTTCTGTTTTTTGGGCATATTCAGGAGTTATCTGTGGCCTTAATACTTAGATGGGTGTGTATTTTGATATTTTTTATGCTTTCTGAATGCCTCCAGGTAGATGTGATCAGGAGAGGGGCTTCCCTTTTCACTCTTCTGCCTTAGAAATTTCAAGATGCCACTGTTGGTCGTTGTGACATAGCTCAGGATTTAATTTTTAGCCTATTTCCATTTTAGTCTGCCTGTCCCACTCCACAATCTCATTCAGGCCTTTTTTCTAGTTATAAACAGTTCAGGGCTAGCTGTGGCCATTTGGTTTGAAGTGGAAACTGTCACTTTAAATTTTGAGGAGATCTGTGTGCATGTGTAGTAGAACCCTCCAGTGTGGGGATAGGGTGTCTCATTGCTCAAGCACCTGCTCTAGTCACCAGAATGGAGGTGCGCAGACAGCAAGAGACCAATGAACAGATAAGCAAACAAACAAACAAACAAAAAGAATGTCCACATCTTTATCTCTGTGGTTCTCTCAGGTGTCCGTGGCTGCTCTGATCCTTCCCCTGCTTGGTCTCGCCTGGGAGCAACTGAGCGTCTTGAATTAGAAAGCAACGGATTTCTTGATTCTGCTACAAATTGCCTTAGCTGTAAGCCTTCCAACCTTCTAAATATTCCTTTATATGTGGTTCAGAGTTCTGGCACCATCCCCTGAGCCTGCTTGGTACAGTATTCTGTGTTGTTGCTGACAGAGCTCTTCACTGATCCGCCATCTTGTTTGTTCTCCCAGTACCATCAGTTCTTGATCATATGCTACCTCTTCAAATGGTTGAACATTACCATTTCTTTCTCGTACAGTGACTCTGTGTATACCTTCCACCTTCTTTTGATGTTTTCTACATCGATCGATATTTTGCTCATGGAATCCTTCAATATTGCAAATTGAGGCTTGAATGTTTTCTTTAGTTCTCTCAGCTTGAGAAATGGTGTGTTCTTCCCTTTTGGTTTTATAACTCCAATTCATTGCACATTTCATTATAATGCTTGACTTTGTCTTCTCGAGCTTCCCTTTGAAATTTTCTGTTCAGCTCTTTTGCTTCCTCATTTCTTCCATTCACTATAGCATCTCCATGCTGGAGAACAACTTTCAGAGTGTCTTCTGACATCTATTTTAGTCTTTTCCTTTTTTCTTGTCTTCTTAATGACCTTTTGCTTTTTTCCTGTATAATGTTCTTGATGTCATCCTACAGCTCTTCTGGCCTTTGGTCGTTAGTGTCTAATGTATCAAATCTGTTCTTGAGATGGTCTCTAAACTCAGGTGGGATGTGTTCAAGGTCATATTTTGGCTGTCATGTTCTTGTTTTAATTTTCTTCTGTCTGAACTTGCATATAAACAACTGATGATCTGTTTCACAGTCTGCCTCTGGCCTTGTTTTGGCTGATGATATTGAGCTTTTCCACTGATTCTTCCCACAGATGTAATCAATTTGGTTCCCGTGTATTCCATCTGGTGAGGTCCATGTATATTGTTATTGTTTAAAGAAGGTATTTGCAATAAATAAGTCATTGGTCTTGCAAAATTCTATCATGTGATCTCCAGCA
>NW_006422508.1:0-1701 GCF_000296735.1 Chrysochloris asiatica | reverse complement strand
CCTGTACAGGGCCACTATAAGTCATAACTGACTCGGTGGCACAGAACAATACGAACATACTTATTTATATACATATGTGGTGCTGTAAGCACTAGGCTGCGTATCAGTTTGAGCTACAAGATCGGTGGTTCAAACTCACCAGCCACTCTTTAGAAACTTTATACAGGATTGCTATGAGTCGGAACCAACTTGACAGCACTTAACAACAATACAATACTTATTTTGGAGCCCTGATATCTCTGTGGGGTAAGCCTTGGGTTGTTAACCTCAAAGTCAGAGTTCAAACCCATGAGTCTTTACTAGGGAGAAAGATGTGAGTACTCCCATAAAGGTTTACAGTCCTGGAAACCCTATATTGGGTCGTTGTAAATCAGAATCAACTTGATAGCAGTGGGTTTGTTTATTTTTGCTCCTTTGTTTATACTTATTTAAGACTTATTTTTGTTTGGAAAACTGAAGAATAAGGTAGGAAGTGGGTATGTATATTTTCAGAATTCAAGAAATATGAATGACAACTCTAATTCAGTTCCTAGCTAGCCTGGTTTTGCTGCCTTCAATGACACATTGTAACTTCATCTTTCAATGAAAGACTTGAATGACAATCAGACCTTCAAGAAAGACCTATTGTGTTAGAAAAGATATTTAAAACTTTGATATATCATGGTAAAAAATACTTCACATCTAATTCTCTTAACATCTACCTGCCGACCAGGAGTAAGATCAGCAAATAATTTTGAATAAATGCTATAAGGCAACTTAATTTTATATTAGTTCAATAAAGAAATATTGAAGAACTGGAATGCAACATAAAATAACTCAAAATAAGCCAGAAACAAGTTACAGTTAGAATGTTTACATTAGCACTGAAAGTGTTTCCACAGTTATCACCTCTGACTGATAATGGAATGGCTAATTCTGTTGGGATTAAAGGTGCTAAAGGACACCTTTAAGTATTGCAGGTGTTTGCTGATGCTGTCATTGTTGTAAGTGCTGCCGAGTCAGTTCCTATTCATAGTGACCCTGTATAGAGTTTTCAAGGAGCAGCTGGTGGGTCTGAATTGCTGATCTTGTGGTTCACAGTCCAGAACTGACCGTAAAGCACTCTACTAGGAGTCCTTACAGGTATTTATCAGGTTGAAAATGAAACGCACAGAGAAACATGTAAAATAAGACTGGAAGAAGCTGGAAAAGCTTTATAGTAGGTACAAAAGAGGGGCACAGTTAGATTAAGGGCACAAATAAGATTCAACAGGTTTTCTGGGGAAAAATGGTCAGAATGCATTGTTTATTTGCACATCCTAATGAAATGGTTAACATTTTTTCACCTTATGTAGTTAGACAGGTGGGCAAGCTATTACTAATAACTTATGCTGCAGAAACGACCAGATTTGGGGAAGAAAATGAGAACATGTTTAGGTTAAAAGCAAAACAAAACAAAAACAGCAAGAAATTCAAGTGATGTGTCTACTGCAAATTATATATCCATGTACATAGTACAATGTGCAGAAGGCAGAGGCATGAAGAATTCTTAGTCATAACTATACACTATGAAGGACCGAGTCACAGGACTTGAGGATTAAGATCGTAGTCTTGGGGATAGCTAGATCAATTAGCATCAAATATTTCATAAAGACAATGTTAGCATCCTAATGTGATGCGTAATGATGAAGCCTTAAAGTCTTTGAGTAACTGCCTAAGATG
>NW_006422507.1:0-1666 GCF_000296735.1 Chrysochloris asiatica | reverse complement strand
ATGTGAATCCCAAAATTATGAAGGCCATCAATGAAAAACTAGGGACAAATGTGAGGCCTCTAATTCAGGGAATACACAGACTACTGAACATTTTGAAAACTACACAAACAAAAGTAGACAAAATAGATGATTGGGACATACTAAAAATTAAAAATTTATGTGCATTAAAAGACTTCACTAGAAGAGTAAAAAGGAACCCACAAGATGGGAAAATATCTTTTGAAATGACACATCAGATAAGGGACTCATTTCTAAAATATATAGGAAACTACAACACCTTTACAAGAAAAAGACAAATAACCCAATTGAAAAATGGGCATAGGACATGAACAGACACTTCACCAAGGAGGAGATCTGAGCAGCCAACAAGCAGATGAAGAAATGTTCATGATCACTAGACATCAGAGACATGCAAATCAAAACAAAAATTAGATATCATCTCATACCAGCAATAACAGCAAACATCAAAAAAGTTGTTGTTGTTAGGTGCCATCATGTCAGTACCAACCCATAGTGACCTTATGCACAGCAGAACAAAACACTGCCCAATATTGGGCCAACCTCAGAAACTCCTCAGAAATCTTATACAGGGTCACTATGGGTCTGAATTGATTTGACAGCACTTAACAACAACAACAATGGGCACAATATTGAATGATGCAGAAAACACCAAAAGAAGATGGAGATAATACACAGTCACTGTAACAAAAATATATTGTTGATGCTAAACCATTTCAAGAGATAGCATATGATCAAAATGAGTGGAACTGAAGGAAGAAGTCCAGTCTGCACTATAGGCATTTGCAAAGAACAAGCATCCAGAAATTGATGGAATACAGATTGAAATATTTCAATAAATTGATTCAACACTGGAAGCACTCAGTGATCTATGTAAAGAAATTTAGAAAACAGCTAACCTGGCCAAGTGATTGGAAGAGATCCCTATTTGTGTGCATTGCAAAGAGAGGTAACCCAATGGAATTTGGAAATCATTGGACAATATGTTTAATATTGCACGCAAGTAAAATTTTGCTAAAGATAATTTAAAAAATGGCTTCAACAATGCATTGACAGGGAACTGCCAGTGGTTCAAGCTGGATTCAGATGAAGATGCTGAATGAAGGATATTATTGTTGACATCAGATGGATCTTGGCTGAAAGCAGAGGGTACCAGAAAGGTGTTTACCTGTGCTTTATTAACTATGCAAAGGTTTTCTACTGTGTGAATCATGACAAGCTATGGATAACATTGGAAAAAATGGGTATTCCAGACACTTAATTTTCTCATAAGGAACCTGTGCATAGACCAAGAAGAAGTAATTTGAATAGAACAAGGGAATACCAAATGTTTTAAAATCAGGAAAGGTACGGGCCAGGGTTGTGTTCTTTCAGTAGACTTATTCAGTTTGTATGCTGAGCAAATAATCCTAGAAGGTGGTTTATATCAAGAAGAATGTAGCATCAGATTTGGAGGAAGATTCTAGGAACCTGCCATATGCAGATAATACAAACTTGCTTGCTGAAAGTAAAGAGGACTTACAATATTTAATGATGAAGGACTGATGAAAGTCAAAACCACAGACTTCAGGATGGATGGATTGCACCTCTTTGAAAAGAAAACATAAATCCTCAAAACTGGACCAATAAATAACATGATAAGTGGAGA
>NW_006422506.1:0-1703 GCF_000296735.1 Chrysochloris asiatica | reverse complement strand
ATTTTAAAACATTCAGTGTTCCCATGTTCTGTTCGAACAACTGCTTCTTGGACTAGGTACAGATTTCTTAGAAGTACAATTAAGTGTTCTGGAATTTATAGAGAACTTCAATACCTCAAGAACAAAAAAGCAATCTAATTTAAAAATGGGCGTCACCAAAGAAGGCATTTGGCTGGCCAACAAACCCTTGAAGAAATGCTTGTTATCATTAATTAGCCTCATTGTTGCTAAGTGCTATTGAGCTGGTTCTGATTCACAGTGACCCTGTATAGCGTTTCCTAAGATTGGGTGGTGGGCTTGAACTACTGACCTTTTGGCTAGCAATCCAGTGCTTATCCTACAGCACCACACCAGGGCCTGTTTTACCTATTGCTGTTCTTGCTGTTAAGTACTATCAAGTCAATTTCAACTTATAGCCACCCTGTATAGGGTTTCCATGAAGTGGCTGATGGGTCTGTGGTTAGCAGTCCAGTGCTTATCCTACAGCACCACACCATGACTCCTGTCTTAGCCATTGTCATTGCTGCTAAATGCCAACAAGTCGTTCCCATTCATATTGACCCTGTATCGGATTTCTGAGGAGCAGCTGGTAGGTTTGAATCATCCACCTTGTTGTTCAACCTGACCTTGTGGCCCAGTGCTTATCCTACAAAGAGATGCAAATCAAAACAACAATGAGATATCAGCTCATCCCAGCAATCATAGCAAAGTTCAATAAAACAGAAAGCAGTAAATACTGGCAAGGGTGTGGTGAGATTGGAGCTCTCATATGCTACTGATGAGAACATGAAATGATACAACCACTGTGGAAAATGGTATAACACTTCCTTATTGTTGTTGTGACGTGACATTGAGTCAGTTCCAACTCATAACAACCCTGTATAGGGTTTCCAAGAAGCAGCTGGTGAGTTTGAACTGCCAACCTTGCAGTTCAAACCAATTTTGTGGTCCAGTGCTTATCCTACAGCACCACACCGGAACTCTGGCACTTCCTTAAAACATTGGAAACAGAAATACCATTTGATCCAGCAATCTCACTATTATATTAGGTATACATTCCAAAACAAAAATATACAATTAATTCAGAAGAAGGCAAAAAAAAAAAAAAAAAGAGAGAGAGAGAGAGAAAGAGAGAATATAGCAAGAAATTAGATTTAAACCAGTGCTGTGGGATAAAGCACTAGACCACAAGGTCAGTTTGGACCATAAGGTCTGTGATTTAAATTCACCAGCTGCTCCTTAGAAACCCTACACAAGGTCAGTATGAGTCAGAGCCTACTCAACAACACTTAACAATAACAACAACATAAATAAATGGTGTGGCACTGTGGGATAATACACTAGACCTCAAGGTCTGTGTGAACCGCAAGGTTCAAATTCACCAGTCACTCCTCAGAAACCCTATACAGGGTTGCTATGAGTTGGAACAGACACAATGGCACTTAACAACAACAACAACATATATAAATATATCTGGACTCTAAACCACAAGGTCAGTAGTTCAAGCCCACCAGCCACTCCTTGGGAGAAAGATAAGGTCTTCACTTCCCACAAACATTTGCAGCCTCAGAAACCCTACACAGGGTCACTGTGAGTCAAAACTGACTTGGAGAAAATTAACAACAATATATAATATATTATTACTGCTGCTGCTGTTGTGAACAACTCAACAACAGTGGCAAGTAAACACTTAACAATTTTCT
>NW_006422505.1:0-1703 GCF_000296735.1 Chrysochloris asiatica | reverse complement strand
AGTGTTTCTCAAACTTCAAAGTCCACCAGGATTTGTTAAAACACAGATTGCTGAACCACACCCTAGAGTTTCTGACTTAGTAGATCTGCAGTTATTGTTGGTAAGTACCATGGAGTAGGTTCTGACTCATAGCGACCCTGCACAGGGTTTCTGAGGCTGTAAATCTTTAGAGGAGCATCACACCTCATCTTTCTCCTATAGAACCACTGGTAGTTTCAAACTGCTGACCTTGGGGTTGGCAGCCCAACTCAACTACTACGCTACCAGAACTCCTTGTTAAAACACAGATTACTGAGCTGAACCCTAGAGTTTCTAACTTAGTAGATCTGCAGTAGGGGTCCCAATAATTTGCATTTCTAACAAATTCCCAAGCAATGCTGGTATCCATGATCTAAGAATTACACTGCGAACCACTGATACAGTGAAAATGCCTTCACATGGACATTGGGGAACAGGAGATAAGCATTCCTCTCTAGTCAGTGAGAGCAAGTCATGATGAGTAGTTGAAGAAGACTACCTTTTACATGGATGGTCCCACTAGTAAGGTAGGAACAGTTTCCAAAAGGAAAAGAGGAGTTCTGTTCTCTAAAATTAAATAGTCCAAAACAATCTTACGTTGGAGAAATAAATTTAAAAAGTCAGGAAGTCAAAGGAAGTGTTTCTATAAGAAAGATGTGTTGAGTTCTATCAAATGCTCAGAAAAGTCAAGAAAAATTAAAATTAAAATGTGTTCATTTGAGTTAGCAAGGTGAAACTGTCTGTGGAAAGACCAGATTGGAAGGGTTATCAATGGTGGACTCAAATTACAGATGGGTAGTGAGGACAAAGTGGGAAAATAAATATGGTGAGTTTCAACAGCCCAGTCTGTAGGTGTAGCAGAGAAAGAAGTTGATGTATGAAGAAGCTGGGTTTTCTTTAATATGGCAGATGAGACAATTAACTGAGAAAAAGAAATCAATATATAACGGGAAGCTGAAAATATGGGAGAAAGAGTATGGTTAGAGTGAGGTACTTAAGGCAAATCCTAAATATAAATGAAACAAGTGACTGCAGATGAGAATGAGGAAGGGAGCTAAGTGGCTGAAGTAAGTGGGTTTGTAAACTTAATGGAGGGAAACAGAGCATTTCCTTCTAGTGGTATCTATTTTAAACATGGTAGAAGTAACAAGTTAATTAATGTAGACACTAAAGCAGTGGGTTGGGAATTCAGCTTCCAATATCAGGATTAAAACACACTCCTTTGGAGTCCTGGAGTGGTGCTATGGGATAAGCCCTGGACCACAAGTTTGGTTCAAACTCACCAGCTGCTCCAAGGAAACTCTACACAGGATCACTATGAGTTGGAACCAACTCAATGGCACTTAACAACAACAGCATGACATTGTATGAGTTTCTTCAATGCTTAATTCATGTCTACAATGTTGTTGTTGTTGTTGTCAGGTGCCATCGAGTCGGAACCGACTCATAGCGACTCCATGCACAGCAGAACGAAACAATGTTCTGCTACAATATGTCTACAATATGTCTACAATAGTTGTCATCAAGTCAGTTCTTACTCAGAGTGATCCTATGCACAACAGACTAAAGCACTGCCTGGTCCTGTGCCCTGCTCTCAACTGATGTTACAGTTCAATGGGAACATTAATCATTGTTAAGTGCTGTCAAGTCATTTCAGACTCATAACTTAAGTTTATGACTTAAAT
>NW_006422504.1:0-1703 GCF_000296735.1 Chrysochloris asiatica | reverse complement strand
GTTGGCCCAGGATCGAACATTGTTTCGTTCTGCTGTGCATGGGGTCGCTATGAGTCGGTTCCGACTCGATGGCACCTGACAACAACAACAACAACAATCCCCCAAATAAACCAGAGTCAAGAAAAATGGACTATGTTCTATTTTGGAGGGACCTCCAGTATATCTCGGCTCTACTGAGAATATTTCATTTCTATGTAATTTCTAAAGCATATGTGTAGTTTTGTTTATTGACCAACAAATTGTTCCATTACTACAAAGGTCCATTATATAGCTCTGACATAGTTAAAACCACCAGCTTCATATAAAAGTATGCTTATGCTATTCGGTAATATTTTAGGTGTGCAGTAACATTATGAAAATGTCAGTTAATAGTGTAAGAATTTGCAAAAACTGGTGGAAACATTGATGCTGATAGACTTGCTTGATGTTGCTACAAACCTTTATTTGTAAAAATTACAGTATCTGCAAAGTGCAATGAAGAAAATCAAAATATAATAAGGTATGCCTGTACTTCTTAAGATCAGCTTTACTGATGTAGAATGTATAGACAATAAAATGCACTCATTTTCAGTGTATTGCTAAATAACTTTTGACAAGTAGATAAAGACAGAATCTTTGAACAATATTTGTCTTATTGCCATTTACACAATGTGTTACCACCAATGGCAGAATGCACAATCTTTTCAAAATCACATGAAACATGTACTTAGAACACACTAATAATTGTAAGACAAATCTCAATGGTTTTCAGAGGATTTATAGTCATACAAAGCATCTTCTCTGACTACAATGGAATTTAATAAAAATCATAATAGAAAGGTATATGTACAATCCCATACATATTTCTGGATAGCTCAAGTGTCAAAGAAAATAATCAAAAAGGAAATTAGGAAGTATGTTGAATGAAAATGGACATACAATATATCAGGCTTTTGGGGAATCCACTGAAATTATACTTGGGGAGAACTTTACAACACAACTACCTACTTTTAGACTTCAGGTGTGGCACTATAGGATAAACACTGGACTGTTAACCACAAGGCCAGCAGTTCAAAACCACCAGCTCTTACTCAGAAACCCTAAGTAGGGTTTCAGTGAGTCAGAACCAACTCTATGGCCCTTAACAACAAACAACAACACCACTTTTTAAAAAAAGAAGAAATATCTCAAATCCAGAACCTGTTTCTACTCTGAGGGGGAAAAATATTTTAGAAGAAGAAAAGCTTAATTTCTTTTAGATAAAAATAAAAAAATCATTGAAATTGAAAACAAAATAATAAAGAAAATCTGGTTCTCTGAAAAAATCAATAAAAGAAATAACTCTCTAGCCATATTGATCATGCAGAAAAGACAGAAGTCACAAATTCTTACTACCAGCCATGTAAGAAGCAACATCTCTGTAGACTTTTTTGACTTAAATGGATAATGTTGTTGATGTTGTTAAGTGCCGTCGAGTCAGTACTGACCCATAGCGACCCTGTATAGGGTTTCCAAGGAGCGATTGGTGAGCTTGAACCACCAACCTTGTAGTTCAAATGGCTTCACAGTCTGGCACATTAACTCACAGCACCACACCAATGTTGTTGTTGTTGTCAGGTGCCATCAAGTCGGAACCGACTCATAGCGACCCCATGCACAGCAGAACAAAACAATGTCCGATCCTGGGCCAACCTCACTACCGCTGCCACCCCCGAGTCCATCAA
>NW_006422503.1:0-1702 GCF_000296735.1 Chrysochloris asiatica | reverse complement strand
TTCTTCTTTCCTTCCCTTAGATGGGACAATCACTATTACCAGTTTCTTCTTGATATAATTCTGGAGATATAAGCACAAATGTGGGTCTTTCATTAAAAAAAAAAAAATCACCTTTCTCCTCCTCCTCCCTAACAGAATATTCAAACCAATTTCTGTCCTTTGCTTTCTTAATACATATATCCTGGATTTGATTCAAGGACATAAACTGCTGCTTTGTTCTTTCCAACAATAGCTGATTATTTCTCAGAAAGAATCCACTCATTTCACCGACACCTGCTTCAAGACCTATGACTGGGAAGGTCTCCGTCTCCGTCTGAGTCAGTTTACTAGGAATCCCTGGTAAATTTAACCCAATTTGAGAAGCCGGAAGTGCTGGTGTAGGGAATCCCTGGAGGCAGCGCCCCGCCCCACCTTTGGTTGTTGCCAGGTGACTTTTAGTGTGGCGCTGCGGGTTAATGAGCTGGACTGCAAAGTCTATCGGCGATTCAAGCTCACCAGCCGCTCCTTGGAAACCCTATAGAGGGTCGTTACCGACTCCGTGGCACTTAGCCACAATTAGGTGCCTTTTAGTCGATTCCACAAACAAATGCCCAGCTTGTAAGCCACATCCCTATGCATCAAGGGAGGGCGGAGCTAAGGCTGTTGTGGGGTTAAGGGGAGGGCTCCGCTGGAGTGCACAAAGGCCGTTGTCCCTCTTTGTAGATGCCACAGTGCAGGCTGCCATTTTGTGCTTTTTGGCTAATTACCCTACCAAGAAAAGAAACTTGTAATGAAAACTGCTCTGCATCAGCCATGTTTTATGAAAAATCTGAGATGTAATCATTGCTGCTTGGACTTCTGCTGTGGCGCTGTAGGATAAACACTGAGCTTCGAATGACAAGGTCGTCAGCTCAAACCCACCGGCTGCTCCTTGGGAGCCGTGTCACTATGAGTCGGAATCGACATTTAACATCAACAAGAATCATTGCTACTACCTTTTCTGTGATGTTGGCCAAGTTACTTCTTCCTCGCTGTTTTCATTTGTAAAATGGGAATGCTAATATTACCTGGTGTAGAGCCATAGGATAAGCACTCGACCTGAAGTTCGGTTTGAACTGCAAGGTCGGTGGTTCAAACTCATCCAGCCGCTCCTCGGAAAACCTATACAGTGGTCGCTATGAGTCGGAACCGACTCGATGGCACTTAACACCACCAATATTACATGACCGTCTACTTTATGGGGGTCAGATCACCACGATTCCAGCTTCTTGGTGTTTCGTTCAGCCATAAAGAAAGCAGTTATTTTGTACGGAAAGCTCCCCCATTTCCAGGACTGGTCTACTGTGTACCAACAGAGGCAACTACGGCACCCCCTAGTGTCCGCATCCGAGCAACGACGCCAATTTAGATTGGTCGGAGATTCTGTTTCCGGGTCTGCTGGGCAGCACCTTTGACGTCATATGGACTTCCGCTGTGAGAACGGAACTGGGCCAAGGCTTTGGATCTGAGCATGCGTATAAGGAACAATAAGGGCGGTCTCTGGACTGACTGGACGTTAGGTGGAGCTAGGACTGTTGGGAATGTGGTGTGAGTTCTGCGGGGTGATGATGTGGAGCGCTAGGGAAGGAAACTAAAGTTAAGGAAAAAAAAAAATTAAGGCCTTCGTAGTCTATCCCGGTGTGGTGCTGTAGGGTAAGCATTAACCGCAAGGTCGGTTTGAACT
>NW_006422502.1:0-1704 GCF_000296735.1 Chrysochloris asiatica | reverse complement strand
TCATCTCCCCATGCGATATATTTGGGTGTTTTGTTAAAATTAGTTGGCTGTATATAGATGGGTTAATATTGGGATTCTCGATTGTGTGCACTGATTTATGTATCTTTCACTGTACCAATACTATTTTTTTTTAACCACTGTAGCCATGTAGTAAATTTTGAAATCAGGGAGCGAGAGGCCTCCAACTGTATTCTTCTTCCTAAGCAGTGCTTTGCTTACCTTGGGTCTTTTCCTTTTGATATAAAATTTGTAACTGCTTTTTCCATCTCTTTGAAGAATGTTGTGGGAATTTGGATAGTGATTCCATTATATGTGTAAATTGCTTTGAGCAGTATTGACATTTTCACAATGTTAAGTTTTTCTATCCAGGAGCATGCTACATTCTTCCATTTTTGTAAGTCTCTTTTGGTTTCTTGTAGTAGTGTTTTGTAGTTTTCTTTGTTTAAGTCTTTTGTTTCTTTGGTTATATTTATGCCTAGATATTTCATCCTTTGTGTGGCTATTGTAAATGGTATTGCTTTCCTAATGTCCTTTTCAACGCTGTCATTTTTGTTATAGAGGATTCCAACTGACTTTTGTATCTTGATCTTATATCCCACCACTCTGCTGAATCTGCAATGATGTCTAGTATATTTTTTACTGAGTCTTTGGGGTTTTTTATGTAAAGGATTGCATCATTTGCAAATAGGGAAAGTTTTGCTTCCTCTTTGCCAATTTGGATGCCTATAATTTCCCTGTCTTGCCGTATAGCTCTTGCTAAGACTACCAGCACAATGCTTAATAAGAGTGGTGACAAAGGGCATCCTTGTCTAGTTTCTGTTCCCAGAGGGAAGGCTTTCAGTTTCTCTCCATTGAGAATAATGTAGGCTGTTGGTATTGTATATGTGCTCTTAATTATGTTGAGGAATTTTTCTTCAATTCCTATTTTGTTGAGTGTTTTTATCAGGAATGGATGTTGGATTTTGTCAAACGCCTTTCTGCATCAATCAACATGATCATGTGGTTCTTTTCTCTTTTTTTATTTATATGGTGGATAACGTTGGTCATTTTTCTAATGTTGAACCATCCTTGCATCCCTGATATGAATTCCATTTTATCATGATGTATTATCTTTTTGATGTGTTGCTGGATTATATTGGCTAGTATTTTGTTGAGAATTTTTGCATCTATGTTCATGAGGGATATTGGTCTTTAATTTTCTTTCTTAGTGACGTTCTTCCCTGGTTTTTGTATGAGGATTATGCTTGCTTCATAAAAGGTATTAGGAAGTTTTCCATGCTCCTCCATCTTCTGGAATAATTTGAGTAGAATTGATGGCAGCTATTCCCTGAATGTTTGGTAGAATTATGCAGTGAAGCCAACTGGGCCTGGATGTTTTTTGGTTGGGAGTCTTTTGATGATCTGATCCATTAATTCTTTTGTTATGGGTTTGTTCAGGTTTTTTACTTCACTGTGTGTAAGTTTAGGTAGGTCGTGCTTATGTAAAAATGCATTCATCCTTTCTAAGTTTTTCAATTTGTTGGAGTACAACTCTTCATAGTACTTGCTATTTTCCCTTTGATTAACTTTGGTTCTGTTGTGACATCACCCATGTGATTTCTAATGCATGTTATTTGTGTCTTCTCCCTCTTTTCTTTTGTTAGGTTTGCCAATGGTCTGTCGATTTTATTAATTCTTTCAAAGAACCAGCTTCTTGTCCTGTTG
>NW_006422501.1:0-1704 GCF_000296735.1 Chrysochloris asiatica | reverse complement strand
TGTTAAGTGCCGTCGAGTTGGTTCTGACCCATAGCGACCCTGTACAGGGTTTCCGAGGGTATAAATCTTTACAGGAGTAGAAAGCCTCATCTTTCTCCTGCGGAGCGGCTGGTAGTTTTGAACCGCTGACCTTAAGGTTCGCAGCCCGATTCGTAACCACTACGCTACCAGAGATGATAGTTAATAGCAGGTCAATAAACAAGTACAGGGACTACTCAAAATCTTAATTTTATTCAGAAAAATTCATACAGATTTATGTTCCAGGATAAGGTAACCCCTATTATATAAGACTTAAGATGCACCAGAAGACTGAAAAGTACCTCCTTACAATTTAATAATGGAGAAAGAGTCCTTCAATTTCTATAGCTATCTATTTTCCCCTTACCTTTTCTAAATACATCTTTCTATGCTTAATAATGTCTCAAACTTTTGGGATAAATTTGATATTTGATGTGGAGGAGAAATAAATTATTTAAAAGTCTTTTTTAAAGGAGAAATAAATGATCAAAAGTAAGTTGGTAACATTTGTACACAAAAAATAAGTTTATATTTCCCCATGGTGAGATGATGCTGTCAGATGATGACACAAAAGGATATGATGTCATAAACCCCTAGAATACACAGGACCATATAAAATTCATTAGTTACCTTGGTAGGAGACACATTTGAAAAAGAGCCTAGACATGAACCTTTTCATTTATGTCCTACTTTCATCTATTTGGGCAAGTAATTGTTTCAATACAAGCCAAAGTAATGTATTTTCTGCTGTATCTTATACTGTATTTCCTACTGTCTCTCATGCCTTACCTCATACTCTGTCACCTACCATATTTACTCTCTTAACTCATGATGTATCTCCTACCATATCTCCTATGGTATCTACTACCATAGCTCATGCGGTATCTCCTATTGTAGCTCATGCGGTATCTCATACCGTATCTGCAACCACATCTTCTACCGTACCTCATACTACAGGTAAGTGCCTAACCTTAAAGTTTATAATTTATGATCTATTATAATTTGCCTTAAAACAATTAATCAAGCTGTGTTTAAGAAATCTGTTTCTATGCTGTTGACATTAGTAAATCTGCAAAATTTCTAAATTTTTACTTTGAGGTTGAAAATCAAAGCAACATATAAGCATAAAGAGTACAGACTTATGGCCCCCCCTCTTCACTCCTCTTACCCACCCAATCCACCTAAGCCCCCAAACTAGATAATACTGTATGATTGAAGCTGGCATGGGGCCTAACACAAAGTAGATTTTCAACAAGGATTTGTTCTTGATACATGCCCTTTGCCACCACACATATGCACATACCCATTAGTATTTAACTGCACTTATATGTACATACACTCAAAAGCCTAGGTTAAAGGGATGGCCTAACCATGATGCAGAGGTACACAAGGTAATGATTCTGACTAGCCAGAAATACCTCTCAAATCAGGCTTCTGTGGCTGGGTATGGGATGGTGTTGATAAGTGCCATCGAGTCAGTTTTGACTCATAGCGAACCTGTATAGACTTTTCAAGTAGCAGCTGGTGAGTTTGAACTGCTGACCTTGCAGTTCAAAGTGACCTTGTGGTCCAGTGTCACACCAGAACTACAGCATCACACCAGAACTTAGAGGGTGGGTAGAGGGAAGCAAATGACAATGGCATACTTAATTGACTTTTTAAAAATATATTTTTTTATTGTGAAAT
>NW_006422500.1:0-1657 GCF_000296735.1 Chrysochloris asiatica | reverse complement strand
GAAGGAAAAAACAAAGACTGAAAATACAGAACTTAATATTGAGAAACAGGAATGGGGAAAAAATATTCAAACTTTTGAAAGAAAATAACAAACTACATATAAGTACATATCTAGAAAATATATTCTTTTATGCTGAAAGTCTACCACTCCTCTGTCAGTTTCTCATATCTGTCTTATATGTTTCTGTGATGCCAAAGGCTATGTCACTGGTATTACAAATACCATAGAAGGGTCACCTATGGTGGACAGGTTTTAGCACAGCTTCCAAATTAAGAAAGATTAGGAAGAAGGAAGAGGCAATCCAAGACTGAAAAAGTTAGCCACTGAAAACCTTATGAATGACAGCAGAACATTGTCTGATGTAGTACTGGAAGATGAGGCCATTAGATTAGATGGCACTCAAAATATGAGTGGAGAAAAATTGCGTCTTCAAAGTAGGATTGACATTAATGGAGCAAATTTTTTGGGAACCTTCATTTACATAATTGGCATTATTCAAAATGAGAAGAAATATCTATAAAGATCCATTAATAATCAGACGATAAAAATGTACAAAGTATGAACCTAGAAAACTGAAGTAAACAAAAATGAAAAGGAATGAATTAAGATATCTTAAGCATTAGTGACTCTGAAACTTGCTAAGGCAAACTAAAGAAATGGAATAGTATTGGACTTTTTGAATTGGATAATTATACGGTCTACTACCTGGTGTGGCACTGTGGGTTAATGTGCCAGACTGCAAAGACATTTGAACTGCAAGGTCAGCAGTATAAGCTCACCAGCTGCTCCTTGGTAGCCTTATACAGGGTCACTATTGGTTGGAATCGACTCGATGACACTTAACAGGAACATGCTCGGAATGACAAGTTTAAAAGCAATACCATTGTACTAATCAGAACATTTCAAGATCTATCTAGAGCACAGTGCTGTCAGTGTGCCTACAATGAAGAGCAGTTAATACAATTTATTCAAATATATAAACCAACTACTTCAGTCAGTGATGAAGAAATTGAAGAATTCTATCAACTTCTGAAATTGATCAAACACTTAATCAAGATGCATTGATAATTACAGGTGATTGCAACACAAAAGTTGGAAACAAATAGGAAAGAACTGCAATGGGCAAATATGGCCTTGCTGTCAGAAATGAAGCTGGAAATACCATTAAATAATTTTGTAAGATCAATGACTTATTCTTTTTGTTATTTCTGAAAAAATAAAACAAGTGCACATGTAGGCCTCCACACATGAAATACACAGGAATGAAATGAACTAAATCTATAAAAGGAGACAATAGAGAAGCTAAGTATCATCAGTCAAAATAAGGCCATGGGCCTAATGTCGAAAAGATCATCAACTGCTCATACATAAGTTCAGGTCAAAGCTAAAGAAAATGAAAATATGAGAGCCAAAATACAGCCTTGAGCCAAAATACAACCTTAAGCATTTCCCATCTGAATTGAAAGCCTATCTCAAGAACAGATTTGATGCATTGGACAATAATGACTGATGACCAGAGTAGTTGTGGGATGACATCAAGAACATTATACATGAAGAAAGCAAAAGTCATTAAAAAGACAAGAAAAAAAGAAAAGATTAAAATGGATGCCAGAAGAGACTCTGAAATGTACTCTGAAACACAGAGACACTAAAGCAA
>NW_006422499.1:0-1645 GCF_000296735.1 Chrysochloris asiatica | reverse complement strand
ATGTAAATCCTATACAGGTTTACTATGAGTTGGAACCAACTCAATAGCAGTTGACAATAACAACCACAAGCTCTTAATATGTAATGACTATTATTTTGTTTAGTATTATGAAGTTTTATGCATGCAAAAAAGAACCGCTACAAATTAGAGATTCAATATTTTATTCAGAATTCAGTGAATACTTATTCTAGTGATGTAAATTAATTAAAAAATATAGTACTATTCATATAATTTTCATAATTCAACATATTCAAGAAATATTTCTTGTAAGTTTATTGTGTGTAAGACACTCTGATGTACTTACTTGGAAAACTAAAAGTCCATAGGATCATCAGTGGACTCTTAGTCACAGATTGGCAGCTCAAAACCACTAGCTGCTCCTTAGAAACCCTACACAGGGTCATTGGGCCAGATTCAACTCAATGGCACTCAACAACAATAACAACTACAATAAATGGGAAGACACACTTTAAACAGTCAGTATTTGAGCATTTGGACAAATAAGGGTAATTTTAAAATAATATCAAATTACAAACAAGCATTCTTGATGCAGATGCCCTCTATATTCAGGCGTGATATACTCAAGGTTATATTTTGGCCTTCTTGACGTCTTTCACCATACTTATTTAGTCTGTATGTTGAACAAATAGTCCAAGAAGTTGGATTTACTAAAGAAAAATGTGGCATAAAGATTGGAAAAAACTCATTAGCAACTTGTGTTATGAAGATGACACAACCTTGCTTGCTTAAAGCAAAGAGGACTTAAAATATTTACTGATGAAAATCAAAGACAACAGCCCTAGGTGTAGGTTGCATCTTAATGTTAAGAAAACAAAAATCCTCACCACTGGACCAATAAACAACATTCATAAAAATGCAGAAAAGATTGGAAGTTGTCAAAAACTTCATTTTGCTCATATCACCAATCAACACTCACAGAATCAGCAATTAAGAAATCAAATGATGTATTGTATTGGGCAAGTCTGCTGCATAAGACCTCTTTAAATTTTTGAAGAGCAACAATGTCAGTTTGAGGACTAAGGTGTGCCTGACCCAAACCACGATATTTTTAATAACCTCAAATGCATGTTTGGAAGACATAATGGCCATTTTGTCAGGAGGAAGCAGTCCCTGGAGAAGGTTATCATGTTTGGTAAAGTGGAAGGTCAGAGAAAAAGAGAAAGACTCCCGTGAGATGGCTTGGCACAGTTGCAGCTCCAATGGACTCAGACATAGCAACAATTGTGAGGTTGGCTCAGGATGGGGCAATGTTTTGTTTGTTGTGCATAGGGTCGCTGTGAGTCAGTACCAACTCGATGACACCTAACAACAACAACAACATACTCAAGGATAACTTTGGCCTTCTTGGACTCATTTTAATTTTCTTTAGCTTTAACCTGAACTTACACATGAACAGTCTGTCCCTGACAAGATTTTAGCAAATGATATTGAGCTTTTTCATTGTCTCTCCCCACAGATGCAGTCAGTTTATTTTCTGTGTATAACTATCTGTGTTTCACATGTGTACTTATTGTTTATGTTGCTGAAAATAGGGATTTGCATTTAATAAATCATTGATCTTGTAAATCTAGCATGTAATTCTAGCATAGTGTCTATCACCAAGGCCATATTTTCCAACTATTGA
>NW_006422498.1:0-1657 GCF_000296735.1 Chrysochloris asiatica | reverse complement strand
TGCAACTTTTTTTTTCCTTTCTTTCTTTCTTTTCTTCTTACTTTCCAGTCCTTCCAATTGGGGGAGGCTAAAGATTTACACCCTCGGAAACCCTGTACAGGGTCGCTATGGGTCGGAACCGACTCAACAGCACTTAACAACAACAACAACAACAACAACAACAACAATTTCCTTCATATATGAAAAAATCTGCTGTAGTCAGTCCCTGTCTTTCAAAGAACTGTAGCCATTAAATGCATCATCAGGTTATCTTGAAGAAAATTCAAGCTTCCTCACAGCAGGACGCCTCACTGTATGTCTGGGAAGACATAAGCCAACATGGCAGAGTCCACCACAGGCCAAACATCCACATTAGAGACTTTACCAGTTTTTCAACCTTTGTCTACACTACAGATTGGTGTCCTCCCATTACAGGCTTTGCTTGGCCTTGAAAAAGGCTGTTTGTTACAGCTCATGTTTGGGGGTAGAAGTTCTTTGGTACAACTTGTCATTATTTATGTACAAGAAAGGAAAACCCTGTCTATTAAATTAATTAGAATGTGGCGTTAAAAGGAATATTTTTGATCAGTGAAAACAGTAGTCTTCGGGTAAAGAAAAAAAAAAGGAAAGAAAGAAACAAAAAAACAGGCAGAAAGGTTCAAAATACAGAGCTGCATTGTTTGTAGAAAGCCTGCTGCTTCCTTTATGCCTAACTGAGCCCTGCCAGGAGCCCTCTTGAATTTCTACAAGAACACAGTTTCAGATCATCTGCATTCAGGGCCAGAGTCATGGCCCTGGAACCGATAATTGCCTCTGACAGGATTTAATTACCTTCTCTAGGACCTTTTCTCTGTTTGATTGGAGACCACCCCCTGCCTCCGATCAAATCAGACAGTAATAACACGCTGAAGCGCAGCAGCCAATCACAAGTCAAGTCTGAACAGTGACCTTGCTGAGTCGAAGCTGATTGGTGGTGTCAGGCTTGTCAACGGTGTCAGTGACCCATCAGACAAGAAAGAGAGAGGGGGGAGCGGAGGAGAGCGAGGGGAGATAAGAGAACAGCATTAATGCTAATGGAGGCTGTCAGCATTCAAGGCTCCAGGCTGCCTTACAAGCAGCCTTGCACAAAAACAAAAATATTAGAGAACTCATACAAGTCTAACATATTGAGAATGGGGACATTTTCGCTCCTCCACTTTAGGGGATCGATTCAAGATATAATCCACATGTAATTCAGATGTAATGACAGATACAAACTCGTGATATAATACTTTTCATGAAAGGGAAAAAGCCCTACAAAAACTTAGTCAAATGAATTTTGAGGGGAGAGGGGCAGTAACCTGTACTGGTATTTAAGATACCTCATAAAACTCTGCTTTTAATATTTGCCTGGCTTAGCAGTCACTGTTTTATTTATGACCATTTTAGTGTGGGATGTTAGCCTATCATTTCTTAAAAAAATAATGCATTCATTAAATGGCCACTCTTTGCATAGATTTAATTTTAAGATAATTTATAGTAATGGCATGATTCTTGTGAGCTCAAAAAAAAAAGTTTTAAGTAAGACACAAAATTTTGACTAATCTCCAATCCACTTTGAAAGGTGTGTTTGCTCAGAAAAACACCACCACAGCATCCAAGAGTTAAAACATGCAGAAAGTCTCTTGTTGTTGTTGTT
>NW_006422497.1:0-1705 GCF_000296735.1 Chrysochloris asiatica | reverse complement strand
TCTTGATAGATTTTCTCTAAGACACAGGATGATCATGGGGCTTATTAGGAAGAAATTTTAAGAAACTGAAAACTAACTGCACTGGTGAGAAAAAAGCCAGAAAAGTTTCACTGAGGAATTTTTTTCTGTCATGACAATATACCTGTTCATTCTTTGAGGGTAGCCAGGTCAATTTGATGAGAATTTTATGGAGAAACCTTGCCTCCTCAACCTGATCATACCCTTTCAGGTTCCTTTATACTTCAAAAACTCAAAGAATATTGGAAGGGAACATGATTTGAGTCCTTCAAGGATGCCAAAACTGCCATTCTCAAGTGGTGTAAAAATCTAAGAGTACAGAATTCGTCAGTAAAAGGCTAGTGGTAGTTATGTGCCATGGAGTCGGCTCCAACCCATAGTGATGCTGTATAGAGTTTCTAAGGCTGTAAATCTTTACAGGAGCAGAAAGCCTCATCTTCTTTCTCCCACGGAACTGATGTCATCTTGAGGTTAACAGCCTGACTTGTAACCACTATGTTATCAGAGTTTCTTAATAAAGGGCTTGAGAGATAGAAACATTGACTTTGGAAATGTATGGACCTGGATTGAGAAACACTAGCTTTACATTTTAATATTTTTATTTAATAAGCGAGTCTATATTTTTGTAGCAATACTTTTTGATGTACCCTCATGTGTATTTATCCTTTTATTTCTTATCTAAACTTTTTGGGTCTGTGGTTTGGTTGCTATAATTAATTTTGGATAATTCTTCGCCATTAGTATTTCTTTTGTTCTGTTCTTTCTCTTCTCCTAGAAATCCAATTGTTAAGTGCCGTCCAGTCATTTGTGACTCATAGTGACCCTGTATAGGATTGCTGAGGAGCAGCTGGTGAGTGTGAACTGCTGATCTTGTGGTTCAAACTGACCTTGTGGTTCAGTTCTTATACTATAGTGCAACAATCAGGACTCCAGAATCCCAGTTGCTTGTGTATTAAATCATTTGATACTGTCTCACAGCTCTCGAATACTCTGTTTGTTCTCTTTGTGTTTCACTTTTGGTAATTTATATTGATCTATTTTCTTTCCTCAGCTGTGTTAAGTCTACTCATGGCCCATCTAAAGAATTCTTTATCTCTGTAACTGTGTTTTTAATTTCTTGCATTTCCACATGATTCTTGTAATTTCCATCTCTTTACTGAAACTACAACTGCTCTTGCATGTTGTCCACCTTTTCTATTAGAGCTTTTAACAGAATTATATTATTTTTAGTACTCTTGAGTTTATTCCAACTCATAGCTACCATGTATAGGGTTTCCAAGGAGTGGTTGGTGGGTTTGAACCACCAACCTTACAGTTAGCAGTCCAGTGTTTATCCTGCTGTGTCATACAAGGACCCCTAACATAAGTATTACTGTTAAGTGCTGCTGAGTGAGTTCATAGTGAACCTGGAAAGGGTTTCTGAGGAATGGGTGGTGGGCTTGAACTGCCAACCTTGTGGTTTGCAGTCCAATACGGACCCTACAATGCCACACCAGTGTACAGTTATAGTTATTTAAAAATCTGGGACAGATCGTTTCAACATCGGTGTTAATACCAGAGTGTGGTTCTGATGATTTCTTTGTCTCTTGAGAATGTGTTGTTTTACTCTGGCCACCTTTAATGTCCTGTCCAGTTGAAAATGGCAACATCTTGTGCAGCAATAGTAGAAAATGCTTTTTGCTTGAAA
>NW_006422496.1:0-1705 GCF_000296735.1 Chrysochloris asiatica | reverse complement strand
GGAGTAAAATCAGTCACCAGCACTTTCATTAGTGTTGCCAGAGAGGTCAAGAGCAGACATCATGGAATCAGACAGCTTGCTGGCAATTTTATCTGTAGATGGAGAAATACAAGTAGTCACTTGGTAGCTGGCTTGCCAAGAGAAGGCAGATGCCTATCAGAGTTGGTCTACCTTTATACTGGTCTACACCAAGCTCCTAAAAAATAAACAAAACAACTGGTGGGCTGCTGACAGCCACTGCTCAACTTCACAGGTAGATGAGGTGATCACCCCAATCTGGCTATCATACTCACTTGGGGTACCATACTCACTTGATTCTTAGTATTTCTATCCTTTCCTAGTCTCAAAACAGCTCCCACCCCACCCCACCCCCGTATTGAACTTAATGCTCCATTACACCCAAAACAAAGCTCACACATTAAAGGGGTGGCATGGTAGTTAGGGGCTTTGGGCCTGAACACTTACCAGCTTCTATCCTTCTAAGACATCCAGAAAGTCTTCTCTGGCCATGCCTATTCCATCACCATCCACAGGTGGTGTTAGGTTCTCACTGTGCTTGCTGTGTCTTCCCACTGATCAGTGTTATCAATATCTATTTTTTGTCTCCGGCCTATGGCCCAACAAGACTAGGAGTTCAAGGCAAATTTCTGAATTCCCAGGACTCAGTGTGGAGCTAGGCTAAGTGTAAATGCTGATTACAGAACACAGCCTAGTTCAAAGAACAGGGCTCATAGGTGCTAGCAACCCTAGGTTTGAATTTTGGATCTCCTTATATGTGTCAATGTCTCTGGGCCTCAGTTTCCTCACTTATCAAGTGATGGTAAGAATTCTGCAATGAGTTACAAAGAGGATGAATACAGCATCCACAAAGGACCACCATTAAAATTAAAAAGGAAGACCTTTTTAGTTATCAGTATGATACACAAAACTGTATATACCCTTTTGTACCTTCTGGATTTAACTGTATTACCTAATGGTTAAGTAAAAATCACACACTAAAGTTCCTAGCACATAAAGCACCCAATAAATAAATGGTGGCTATTTAACACAAAGACTACGTCAGTGGTTCTCAAAGTGGTTTCCCTAATAGTAGTATCAGCATCCCCTGAGAACCTGTTAGAAATAAAAATTACCAGGCCCCACACAGCAGACTTACTGAATCAGAAACTCTGGGGATAGGGTTCAAAAATCCATGTTTTACAACACTTCTTAAGTGATTCTGAAACACACTAATCTGCGAACCATATTAGTAGATGAGCCTCTAAATCTACCCTGTCCCCTAACCTTAGCATAGAGCTGAACTTCTGGAGATGTTCATTCAAAAGCCCTAGGACTCCAGCTTCCAAATGTCAACTAGCTACTAATTAAAAGGTGCTACAAGTAAACCAACCCAGGTAAGCCCCTTTTTTGAGTAAAAGGTATTCAGGTGCCCCCACCACATTGATACCCACCTGAACGTTTCTGTTGCTGCTTCTTATTCTTCAGAGCAGAGGTCAGAGCTTGGCCCTGGTACAGAGGGTCCGTTTCCATGATCCTCTGCAGCACTGGGCGGCGGTCAACTGAGAAAATGTCTGGCATGCTATTATTCTTGGGACAGTGGTCAACATTGTGTTTAGCCCACCCCACTTGATGCGTATTTGGATTGGTACAATAATCAGTGAGATTGCCAATCTTATACATGGTGGTTTTATTTTCAACAGCATCT
>NW_006422495.1:0-1668 GCF_000296735.1 Chrysochloris asiatica | reverse complement strand
TAAAAGCAAAAGCAGGAATGAACTGAGCAGGGTACTTTTTAAGAGCACTACAAGCTCTGGTAGTGTAGGGGTTACGAATCGGGCTGCAAGCCACAAAGTCAGCAGTTCGAAACTACCAGCTGTTCTGCGGGAGAAAGATGAGGCTTTCTGCTCCCATAAAGATTTACAGCCACGGAAACCCTATGCAGGGTCGCTATGAGTCGGAACCAACTCCACGGCACATAACAAAAACTCTTTTTAAGATGGTACAAAAGGTGAAGTTAAATGGTTACATTAACTAGGTAATATCACATATGCTCCAGCATTCTAATTTGTTTGCTCTGGCACATGTTTATCACCGATATTACAATCATTACGACTGAACTTTAGAATGTAACCCCAAGAAACTGTCACATGGTAAAGTGGAAGGACAAGCATTGGTGACTGGTATGGTTTCAAAATCCAATTCTGCTGGTTTTAACATCATAAGCAAGTTAGTTAATCTGAGAGTTCTTTTTTTAATAAAATGGGTTATTAATATCTACTTCATCATGTTGTTGATGGCATACACTAAGAAACTGGAATACTGCCACAGGCTCACAAGAAAATCCTATTACACTTAACTTTAAACCTAAATGATTGTTAGGTGTTTGGTTTTCTTCTTCCAATTCACCTAGACTGTTTTCCTGGAACTCAAGGCTCTCGTCACTGAAGAACCTACCAGGGCACCCTATGCATGCCATCACATTGTCTTGTCAGATTTCTGGTTTCCCACAGCTGCCAAACTCGTTTCTCATTTGGCTCTGTATATAGTCCTTTCTTATAAGGCCCTCCTCTTTGCCCTAGAGAAGCAAACTACACACCTAAGAAACAATTTATGTTTCTCCTCAAAAATCCAACCATTGAGACGGAAAAAGATGGCAGATTGGGTGGAAGTGCAGTGACGAGCTCTGCCGGGATCACCACAGAACACATGACCAAGAAGGTTCAGGGGATGGTCCCAGTACTCTGAACCATATATAAAGGAATATTTAGAAGGCTGAAAGACTTACAGCTGGGGAGTTTGTGGCAGAAGCAAGAAATCCATTGCTTCTTGGTTCGGGATGCTGCTCCAGGAGCCGCCATTTTGTGTGGGGCCAAGCGGGGAAAGGATCAGAGTAGCCACGGACGCTGACAGAGCCGCAGAGATAGAATGCACATTTTTTTTGGTATCTTTTCTTTGGTCCCTTGCTGTCTGTGTACCTCCATTCTGGTAACTATAGGGGTGCCTGAGCTAGTGGATACCCCAGCCCAACCCTTGGAGGGTTCTACTACGCATGTGCATAGATCGCCTCGAAATTTAAAGAGACAGTTTCCACTTAAAACCAAACGGCCAACAGCCCATGAGCAAGCCTTGAACTTTTTTTGTTTGCTTTTTGTTCTGTTTTTTTTTTTAACACGGGAAAGAGGAGAGGGCTGTTGGGAGGGAAAGAGAGCTCATATTAGTCTACAGATTATTATTATCTTTTTAATTTTTTTTTACAGCAACAGAAATCAGTTTATTCTATATGTGAGAAAAGAAAATTACAAGTAAGAGGTAACAGGCTCCATTTATCCCTTGAAAGAAATTCATATTGCTTGTGTTTATCCCCTTTGGGTGATCAAGGACTCTATTATTATTATTATTTTTTAATGTTTTATTGTGAAATT
>NW_006422494.1:0-1591 GCF_000296735.1 Chrysochloris asiatica | reverse complement strand
AGTCTGGCTGTAGACTTTCTTAATCAACTTTAAAAAAAGACAAACACATCATTTATCATTCTCTTTGCTTTCCAATACACTTTGTAGATCGGTCAACAAGGTTTCATATTCCCTTTTTAAAAAATGTTTTAAGCTGAGCTGTGAATCACAAATGTATTGCTATCTTCACTTCTTTATCAGAGGTGAATCTTCATCTTCGAAGGGCTGCTTTCAGGAGACCAAACAGGTGAAAGTCTAATCAGGTAAGATCAGGACTGTAGAAAGATACATTAACACCTCAAAATGAAGTTTTTTCAGTGTCAATAGTGTGGGCAGAGGTGTGCAGGATGATGTGCATTATTATGCAAGATCACAATGCCCTTGGATAGCAGTCAATTGCATTTAATCTTCAGCTTGAAGTTTATGCTTCAACTCTTCAGTGAGGAACTCACTGTAATGAACACTGTTGATTGCTGAAACTTTTTCCTGATAGTGTTTCAACATACGCCCTTGAGAATCACAGAAAATTGTAAGCATCAGTTTTATAGCTGACGGTTGCCTTTTGAACTTTTTAAAATAAAGGAACATTTACCCTCCTTTGAGTATCAAACTTTTCAAAACTCAAATCTATTATGAATAATTTTATAGGCAGAATCATGGCTTATTTGCAAATGACTTGTCACATAATCCACTGTCACTTGTATATTGGACAGAACCATTTCTACAACCAGTGTGGAAATTTTTTTTTTTTTTTTTTTTTTTTTACATTGAGATGTAATCCATATCAAAGGTTGTGCTCTTTGATCTTCTTCAGTAAATGTTTTAAGTTCTTGACTGCCCAGTATGCAATTCCCTTTCCTAACTTTTTTTTTTTTTTTTTTTTTTACTCACCCTCATATATACATGCTTCTGTATGATGCATGTTCAACATTGTCATCAGCTGTACACACGTGGACAGGGATTTTAATATAACAATATTGCTGATAATTTTTTACTCAAACTTTTACATATGACTACATATTCTAGAACATTTAATTATGTTCATGAGGAATCTGTACCTGGACCAAGAGGCAGTTGTTCTAACAGAACACGGGAAATGAATGTTTAAAATTAAGAAAGGTGTGCAACAAGGTTGTATTCTTTCACCACACATATTCAACCTGTATGCTGAGCAAATCATCTGAGAAGCTGGCTTATATGAAGAAAAACTTAGCATCAGGATTGGAGGAAGACTCATTAACAACCTTCGATATGCAGATGATACACCTTGCTTGCTGAAAGTGAAGAGGACTTAAAAACATTTACTGATGAAGATCAAAGAGCACAGCCCTTGGTATGGATTGCATCTCAATGTCAAGAAAACAAAAATCCTCACCACTGGACCAATAAACAACATTCTTATCAACTCAGAAATGATTGAAGTTGTCAAGGACTTCATTCTTCTTGGATCAACTATCAACACTTGCGGAAGCAACAGCCAATAGATCAGACGACGTATTGCATTGGGTAAATCTGCTGCACAGGAACTTTTTAAAGTGTTGAAGAGCAAAGATGTCACCTTGAGGACTAAGGTTCGCCTGACCCAAACCATGGTATTTTCAATAACCTCATA
>NW_006422493.1:0-1648 GCF_000296735.1 Chrysochloris asiatica | reverse complement strand
TATCAATCAAATATGATGGTGTAATCAAAATATTCCAGGATAAACAAAAGCTAAGGGATTTTTTGCCAAAGCCAACCCTGTGCTACAAAACATCCTAAAGGGAGTTCTGTGGACTGAGAACCAACAAGAACAGACAACAACCAGAGATTGACATACGTGGCAGCACTTCCCTGAATTAAGTCAACAGAAGGAAGAGTTGCTAACAGAAGAAAATTATAAGAAAAAACTCAGAGAATCTGGGAGGTCAGTCTATGATCAAAACAAGTACAATGTAAAGAAGGGAAACACGTAGGAATAGAGATCCAGATAGTGAGAAGGTCAGGTGGATTACAAGATAAAATAGACTGCACTAAATGGAGAGAAAAGTTAAGGCAACCTCAAAGAAAATTAAAACTTTACAACATACCAAGAGAATGAAAATTCTAGAAGAACATGGAAATATTAAAACTATGAGGAAACTCACAAGAAAGAATAAAAAAATCATGAACTCAACAAAGGAAGACAAATAAAGAAGCAGCAACACCACAAAACAAACAAACAAACAAACAAACATAATGGCAGCAATTAATCAATACATATCGATAACTACACTGAATGTAAATGGATTAAATGCATCTGTTAAGAGAAAGAGGGTGGCAGAATGGATAAGAAAACAAGATCCTTCAGTATGCTATCTGCAAGAGACACATCTCACACAGAGACAAAAACAGAATAAAATTCAAAGGATGGAAAAATATATACCAAGCTAATTGCAATAAAAAGCGAATAGGAGTGGCTATACTAATCTCTGATAAAATAAACTTTAAGGCAAAAACCAGCATAATAGATAAAGATGAACATTATCTCATAATTAAAGGGACAATTGAACAAGATGAAATAACCATAATAAATATCTCTGCTTCCAATGAAAGAGCTCCAAAATATATAAAATGAACTCTAATAGATTTGAAGAAAGAAATAGATGAATCTACAATAATAGTGGGTGATTTTTAATGCACCGCTTTCAAAAATGTATAGAATAACCAGAAAGAAACTTGACAAAGACACAGAAGAACTAAACAACACAATCATACAACTGGACCTCATAGATGTGTACAGAACATTCAACCCAAGAACTGCAGAATACACATTCTTTTCCAGTGCACACAGAACAATCTCCAGAATACACCATATTTTAGGCCACAAAACAAATCACCATACATTTAAAAATATCAAAATACTGTGAAGCATCTTCTGAGATCACAATGCTATCAAATTAGAAATCAACAATAGGAGACCAAGGAAATCAAGTCAAGTACATGAAACTGAATAACACCCTGCTGAAAAGTGAATGGGTAGTAGAAGAAATTAAACGTGAATTCAAAAAATTCCTAGAAATAAATGAGAAAGAACACACAGCATACCAAAATCTTTGGCACACTACAAAAGTGTTGCTGAGAGGACAATTTATTGCAATAAACGCACACACCCAAACACAAGAAAGAACCAAGATTAAAACATTAACACAGTATTTACAACAATTAGAAACAAACCAACAGAGGGAACCCACAGCCACCAAAAGAAAAGAAATATTAAAGACAAGAGCAGAAATAAATCAGATAGAAAACAGAGAAACTATAGAAACAATCAACAGGACAAGAAGCTAGTT
>NW_006422492.1:0-1669 GCF_000296735.1 Chrysochloris asiatica | reverse complement strand
GTATCAAAACCCTCTAAATTGACTAGAATAAAAAAGTAAATAAAAAGAAGTGCTCACATGGGTGTGGAGAAATTAGAATCTTCGTTCATTTCTGGAAAAATATAAAATAGTTCAGACCATCAGCTGCCTAAAAGAGTTAGGCAGCTCCTCAAAATAATAAATACAGAGCTACCACATGAACCAGCATTTCCACTCTTAAATATAAACTCAAAAGATTTGGAGCAGGCATTCAAGCAGAGACCTGTACACCAACGTTCACAGCAGGATTTTGGACAATCATCAAAAGGTAAAAACAACCCAAATATCCTTCAAAAGGTAAATGAATAAACAAAATTCCTTACAATGGAATCTGAATTGTTCAGCCATAAAGAGGAATGTCACTTTGTGGTTCTGTAAGATAAGTACTGGACCATGAGGTCAGTTTAAACTGCAAGGTAGTTAGTTCAAACTCACCAGCTGCTCTTTGGGAACTCAACACAGGATCTCTATGAGTTGGAACCAACTCGATGGCACTTTAACATCAAAAAACAGCATGGAATAAAAGAACGTTAAAGTGATTTTGCTTGGTGAAATGTCAGAACAAAATGATAAATATGGTCTGATCCTACTTTATGCTGCATATCTACTATAGGCAGATACATAGAGACCAAAGATCATTAGCAGTTATCAGCAGTAAGTGGAAGGGGAAAATGGGGAGTGATGGCTTAAGGGGTTCTAAGGTTCAGTGAAGATTGATGAAAACATTTAGAAATGGATGCTGTTGTTGTTGTGAAGTTCTGAATCTGAAGTTGTGACTCACAGAGACCCTGTATAGGGTTTCTGAACAGCAGCTGGTGAGTTTGAAGCACCAACTTTGTGATTCAAACCGACTTTGTGGTCCAGTGTATATTCTATAGCTCCATGCCAGGATAGTGGTGATGACTGCACAATATGATGAGCAAAATGAATGTCATTGAATTATGCAATTAAAAAATGGTCGACTATAGTCTTTGTAACTCTCATTAAATGACTGAGTGGGACTGTGGTGTTGCAGTCCACCAAGGGGATCAGATAGCTTGCTAGTCATGTAAATAAAGTACATGGCATCCTTTAAAAAGGAGGGGGGGGTTGTTGAAAGGGAAAATTTTTGTTTTATATATTGCGCTCCAATAAATAATTTTTAAAAACAATAAGAATGTGAATCAAAAAGATTATTGTGGAATAAGAATCTCCTAAATCATGTTGGACAGACTCCTGGAAACTGTAAACAGGGTCACTGTAAGTAACAACAGATTTGAAGCCACTTAACAACAACAAATCATGTTGGAAGAGGTACAGAATTTTCCTTGTAGGCAAAGATGGCGACACTTCCTTTCTCATATGGATTGTTCAAAATGTCATTCCTCTTTGTGGCAAAACAATCCAGATTCCATTGTAAGGATAGATCGATGGATTTTGGTTTATCCATTCATCTATTGATGGACACTTGGGTTGCTTTCACATTTTGGTGATTGGGACATATCATCAGGAAGAACCAGTCCCTGGAGAAAGATAATGTACAAAGGGTCAATGAAAAAGAGAAAGGCCCCCAATGGATTGATTGGCATAATGGCAACAGCCTGGACTTAAGCTTAAAAACAGTTGTGAGAATGACACAGAACTGCAGAATGTTTCATTCTGCTGTGCATAG
>NW_006422491.1:0-1705 GCF_000296735.1 Chrysochloris asiatica | reverse complement strand
ACTGGCTCTTGCCCAGTTGGTGGGGTTTTAAAGGGTACAGTTGTGGCTTGGCTGTATGACCACAGTTACTGTCTCTGTCAATTAAAACAAGAAGAGAAAGCATTACCACAAGACAGAAGAAAGACAAAAAAAAAAAAAAAAAAAAAAGATAAAAAATGAAAGTCATAAAAACCCAGAAAAATAATATAAAGGCAATAAAACTTATACAAGAAAAAATAAATTAAAATTAAAAAACAGCCATGAAAAAACGAGAAAATAATTCTATAGCACTACCTAATGGACTCTTGCTTTCACAGCTGCCTGAGAAATTTCATGATATTCCTATTGTGCCTCTCTAATCTAGCACCAGCTATTTTCTTTCTCTTTACCCATTTTTCCTTCCCCTCACATCTGTTCACCTGTTTCTCCTAGTGAGAACTAGCCCAAGAGTGGCCAGGCCCTATTTGGAAGATACTGCTGGTGCCAGCTGTTTCTGTTTTCTGTTCTCCCTTCGATTATGCACTCAACCGCAGGATCTGTGTGGTGCAGGACCTTTCCTGGGTGTCTGCTCTACATGTATCACCACTGGTCACCAGAGAGGAAATGAGTAGAAAGAGAAAAAGAAAGTAGAAGAAAAAACTAATAATTGTAACTTTGTCTATGTAAGTTGCAGGCAGGTTTCTGTAATGGGAGTAGTCTCTTGACTCAGTCCTCTCACTCCTGTTCAAAGTGGCTGCAGCAGGTCACATTGTCCACCCCAAATCAGAAGTCACCTCCTTTCTTGCTTCTGTTCAAATTCTTTCTCCTGGTGAGCACTTGATCCATTATCCCTTTATCTGAAGCTCAGTGTTCCAGTATCTTACTCACAATCTGTTTTGTCCAGTTTTCTGTGTTTTTGCTGCATAGCCTTTCTTTAAAGTCTGCCATCATTCCCTCCCTCCTAACCTTCTGTGTTTGTCAGTTATTGCCTTTTTATTATTTATCTCATCAGGGCTCAGAAATCTTAGTTTTTTTGTCTCATTTTTCTACCTTATACTCTTCATTATTCCTTTTCATGCCAATTTCTATTTTTTTATACTTTTAAGTTATATAGCTTTAAACTGCACATGCTACCTAAATTAATTCCTTTTTTGAACAAATAAACAATTTATTTCTTAAGTTGAAGTGATGATTGTATTGTTCTATAAGTCACTTTCTTCAACTACCTGAATTCTTTTATTGTATCAAAGCGGGAGAAATGTTTATAAAAATTCACAGTGCTATCTTCCATGGATAATTTGGTTGATTAAATAGTTTAGAATTTCATGCTTAGTCTCTAAAGTGTGTCACAAAATTAATTACATTTTCATTTTCATTAGTGAGCCTGTGTGTTTAAGTTGAGTAGTCTATCTTTAAATGGCAATATTCTGGTGCTTTTCATCATAAGTGATGGACAATGGCTAAGGAAGACTGCTGAAGAATTATCCATTTGATTTATGGTGTTGGGAAAGAATATTAAAAGTACCATGGGTTGCCAGAAGAAGAAAATAAATCTATCTTGAAAGAAGTACAGCTGAAGGCTTATTAGAAGTCAGGATAGGATTTCATCTCTCATACTTTGTACATGTTATTGGGAGGGACCAGTCCCTGGAGAAGGACATCATGCTTGATAAAGTAGAAGGTAAGATAAAAACAGTAAGACTCCAGATAAGATGGATTGGCACAGTGGCACCAGCAGTGCCTCTTG
>NW_006422490.1:0-1683 GCF_000296735.1 Chrysochloris asiatica | reverse complement strand
GGATTTTTGTTTTCTTTACATTGAGATGTAATCCATACTGAAGGCTGTGCTCTTTGATCTTCATCAGCAAATGTTTTAAGTCCTCTTCACTTTCAGCAAGCAAGGTTGTATCATCTGCAAATCCCTTTTAGATGCCAAAATTGCCACTTTTTTGAAGAATGGCAAACCAAAGATCACAGAATTCTTCAGGGTCGCGTTCTTGTTGTTGTTAGGTGCTGTGGAGTTGGTTGTGACTCACAGTGACCATATATATGCTCAATAGAATGAAAAATTATCAGTTCAGTACTGTCCTCATAATTGTTATTACGTTTGAACCTATTTCTGCTGCCACTGTGTCAGTCGATATCCTTGGCGGTCTACCTTTTTTTCTCTGACTTCCACTTTACAAAGGATGATGAATCTTTTCCAGGGATTGGTCCCTTCTAATAACATGTCCAAAACATGACAGATAAAGTCTAACCATCCTTGCTTCTAAGAATTCTGACTATACTTCAACAGATTTGTTTGTTCTCCTGTTAGTTCATGATACTTTTAATATTCTTATCCAACACCATAACTCAAATGCGTCAATTCTTCCACAGTCTTCTTTATTCATTGTTCAGCTATCACATCCATATGAGTCAATTGAAAATACCATGGTGTGGGTCAGGCACACCTTAGTCCTTAAACTGATATCTTCATTCTTCAACCCTTTAAAGAGGTTTTGTGCAACAGATTCACCTTAGACAGTCATTTGATTTCTTGACTGCTGCTTCCATGAGTGTTGATTGTGGATCCATGCAAAATGAAGTCTCTGACAACTTCAATCTATTACCCTTTTATCATGGTGTTATTTATTGGTCCAGTAGTGAGAATGTTTGTTTTCTTTACATTGAGGTGCAACCCATACTGAAAGCTGTATTCTTTGATCTTCATCAGTAAGTATTTATGTCCTGTTTGCTTCCAGTAAGCAAGGTTATATCATCTGCATATTGCACACTGTTAATGATTCTTTCCTCCAATCCTGATGCCACATTCTTCTTTCATATAATCCAGATTCTCAGATCATTTGCTCAGCATACAGATTGAATAAGTAAGGTGATAGGATACAACCCTGGCACACACCTTTCCTGAATTTAAACCATTCAGTATCCCCTTGCTCTGTTCTAATGACTGCTTCTTGGCTTGCACAGAATATCCTGGTTGTATTTCTGGCATGTCCCTGTTGATGTACTGTTGCAAATGTTTTGGATTATCTTCAGGATATTTTTTCTTGTGATATTAATGATATTATTTGATGGTTTCCACATTCCATTTTTTTGTGTCACTTTGGAATGCATTCAAATGTAGATCTCTTCTAATCAGTTGACCAGTTTGCTCCTTCCAAATTCCTTGGCTTAGATGTGTGAGTGCATCCAGTAGTGTGTTGGTTTTCTGAAAGACTTCAGTTTGTATTTTGTCAATTCCTAGAGACTTATTTTTAGCCCATGCCTTTATTGCTGCTTGGACTTTTTCCTTCAGTACCATCAGTCTTGATCATAGGCTACTTCTTGAAATGACTGAACATTGACCATTTCTTTTTGGTATTGTGACTGCATCCTTCCATTTTCTGTTGATGGTTTCTGCATCATTTAGTATTTTTCCCATAGAATCCTTCAGTATTACAATTCGAGGCTTGACTTTTTTCTTCAATTCTTTCAGCTT
>NW_006422489.1:0-1708 GCF_000296735.1 Chrysochloris asiatica | reverse complement strand
CCTTTGTATGTTATATTTCTCTTTTCTCTAGCTGCTTTCAAGATGCTGTCTTTATCTTTGATTTTGGAGAGCTTGATTATTATATGTCTTGGTGCAGAATTGTGTATAACTCTTAAAGGGATTGTTTATATTTCTTCTAGGAATTGTTGACAAAGCCTGATTTAGCAGTACTTTTGTAATAAATTTATTTTTATTACATCAAGTCACTCTAAAGTAAACATACAAAGGGACAAAGGTTTTGGTTTTTATAGATCTTAGAATGGTGATGTTGAAAAAGACTGAGAGGTGAGGTCCTCTCATCCTTCTTCTTGCCCTTGATGACAAGATCTTAAATCTCCCCACAGATCTATGTGACACTTCAATGACTGAATCCCTTGGGGATGGTGGCCTTTTGTAAGAAGTCAGTGTCGTTAAAATACCTCCTCCTATCACTGGAGCTCTGGTAGCTTAGTGGTTACGAATCGGGCTGCGAACCTTAAGGTCAGCGGTTCAAAACTACCAGCTGTTCCGCGGGAGAAAGATGAGGCTTTCTACTCCCGTAAAGATTTACACCCTCGGAAACCCTGTACAGGATCACTATGGGTCAGAACCGACTCGATGGCACTTAACAACAACAACATATGGACTATATACTTACCTGTTAGAATAAAACCGTATTTGTGGCCTCGTTGATCCATAATGTTGTTGTTATGTGCCATAGAGTTGGTTCCAACTCATAAGATGCTGTATAGGCTTTCCGGGGCTGTACATCTTTGCGGGAGCTGAAAAAACTCATGTTTCTTCTGCAGAGCAGTAGGAAGGCTCAGACCACCAACTTTGTTGTTGGTTGTTACTGTTAAGTAGCTATGAGTCAGTTCCAATTTATAGAGATCCTGTATTGGGTTTCTGAAGAGCAGCTGGTGAATTTGAACTGTCAACTTTATAGTCCAGTGCATTATTCCACAGCGCCAAACAGGACTCTTTGTGGTTGGTAGTCCAGTGCTTGTAGTGCAGAGCTGCTGCACTCCCAGACATATAAGAGCCCCCAGCAAATGTTAACTGAATTCCTTTTTATTACTATAATTACCACCATACAGTCGGTATCATCTTGTGTTTATTAAATGCTTATCATGAACCATGACTGTCCATTCCACATAAAATGTTTTATTTACCCTTCAAAACAGCCCTAAATTACTCTGAATTATCAAACTGAAAATGTTGATGCTTATCTGGAATAAGTGTGTTAGTTAAGGCCAATATATCCAGATCTGTGTTGGAAGAAGTACAGCCAGAGTGGCCAGAACGGCCAGACTTTGTCTCTCATAGTTCAGACATATTGTCAGGAGAGACCAGTCACTGGAGAAGGATATCATGTATGGTAAGGAGGAGGGTCAGAGAAAAAGAGGAAGACCCCCAGCGAGATGGATTGGCAAAGTGGCAGCATCAATGGGCTCAAGCATGGGAACAATTGTGAGGTTGGCCCAGGACCGGGCAGTGTTTCGTTCTGTTGTGCATAGGGTCGCTATGAGTCGGTATCGACTTGATGGTACCTGCCAACAACATGGGTGGGTTGAGTTCAGATAGGTAAGACTGAAAAGCCCTTGCTCTTGCAAGTATGATGCATTGTCTGTATATTACACCCCGTAACCAACCTCTAGTGATCCTGATTCAAGGCAACCCAAGATACTCTCTCCTGTGAGAGAGGTTCACAGTGAGCTTTTTCATCTGG
>NW_006422488.1:0-1697 GCF_000296735.1 Chrysochloris asiatica | reverse complement strand
CAGTTGTATGCCTTTTTAAAAATGTGCACCCACACATAACTATCAAGAAATAAAGATGCAGCAGTTTTTTTTGCCTCCAGAAATATACCAATGATTTTCAACAAACGTGTCATGAAATTCAATGAGTAACAGAACTTTTTTTTTTTTTTTTCCTAAAACTTTACTGGTATAACTCTAGTTATGGAAAAATAAATCTCAACTCCTACATTATAACAGGTACAAAAATTAATTAGTTGTGAGCCAGAGACCTTAAATATGAAGGATACCTTGATAAAGTGTCTAATTAAAAGGGAAAGAATTATTATTGCAATCAAGGGAGCAAAGGATTTGTAAAAATGACTGAAGTAATTTTATGATAAAATATCTATGCTTTGTATGACTTCTGGATAGTATTACAAAAACCTAAGGTGCTGTTGTTGGTAGCTGTGTTTCATCAAATCAATTCAGACTTATAGTGACTCTGTAGAGGGTTTCTGAGGCTGTAAATCTATATGGGAGCAGAAAGCCTCCTCTTTCTTCTGCAGAATGACTGACAGATTCGAACTACTAAACTGTGGTTAGCAGCCCAGCTTGCAATCCACTAGACTACTAGGGCAAATTAAAAGGGTTCTAGAAAGAAAGCATCCTATGTCATTAAAAGTGATTGTCCTATGTTCAGAGAGTTTATATCACAATATTATTTTCATATGCTACCCTTACTACCAGCACCACCTCCCTGCCAAACCCTTCCCTACCCTCACTTTGACTACCAAACACAAACAAACACACTGCTATCAAATCCATGCTGACTCATAATGGCCCTATGTAGAGGTTTCCAAGGTTATAAATCTTTATAGGAGTAGACAGTCTTATCTCTCTCACACAGAGTGGCCCTTTTGGTTAGTACAGAGTGAAAATATTATAACTTTTAAAGAAATAACCAAAGTTTGTCATAAACTCATTTTAGTAAATACAAAATGGTGCTTTATATTAGTATGTTGTTGTTGTTAAGTGCCAGCCACTGTCAAGTTGATTCTGACCCATAGTGACCCTATATAGGGTTTCCAAGGAAAAGCTGGTGAGCTTAAACCACTGACCTTGTAGTTCAAACATATATGTTATACTTTATGCAAACTTTCATTTAAATAGGATGTTATTTTTATTAATCAGTGTGTAATATTTATTGATTGGATGCTATAAAATGTTTGCCTAATTATGCAAGTGTCATTAAAACTTTAAATACATCTAACAAAGTTTGAGTGTCATGATTTTACATATGTGGGGACTAGTTGGGGGAGAAAAACTTTTATTGAAATATAATATTTACAACCATGAGAAAGTTTTCTATATTAGTAGTATATATATTATAAATTCTAGGATTTATCAAAATATATAATTTAGTCAGGAGATATAATTCAAGATCAAAAATAAAATTACTAGGATGTAGTGCTATTGTTGTTGTTGTTGTTGTTAGGTGCCATTGAGTTGGTACCAACTCATAGTGACCCTATGCACAACAGAATGAAACACTGCCCAATATTGGGCCAACTTCATAATTGTTGCCACACTTGAGCCCATTGATGTTTTGCCAATCCATCTCACTGGGGTCTCCCTCTTTTCTTTGAGCCTATACCTTATCAAACATGATATCTTTCTCCAGCACTGGTCCCTCCTGACAATATGTCTGAAGTATGAGAGACAAAGCCTGGTCATCCTGG
>NW_006422487.1:0-1710 GCF_000296735.1 Chrysochloris asiatica | reverse complement strand
ACATATTGTCAGGAGGGACCAGTCACTGGAGAAGGATATCATGTTTGGTAAGGTGGAGGGTCAGAGAAAAAGAGGAAGACCCCCAGTGAGATGGATTGGAAAAGTGACAGCATCAATGGGTTCAAGCGTGGCAACAATAGTGATGTTGGCCCAGGATCAAGCAGTGTTTCGTTCTGTTGTGCATAGGGTCACTATGAGTCGGTACCAACTTGATGACACCTAACAACAACAAGCCAGCACTGTATGCCAGATTCCATGTGACAGAGGTGCCTGTATGTTCATTAAGAAATTCATTTGTGTGTGTGTGTGTGTGTGTGTGTGTGTATGTTTGTGTTTGATGGGCAGGGCAAAGCAGGTCTTATTGGCTTTGCTGCTGACATTAGACTTACATGGGGTTGATCTCTGGGAAAGGGCTACTGGCCCCTTCAGACAACACACCTAGAACAAATTGTTGTTGTTGTTAAGTGCCGTTGAGTCGGTTCTGACCTATAGCAACCCTGTATAGGGTTTCCAAGGAGCAGCTGGTGAGTTTGAACCACCGACCTTGCAGTTCAAACAACTTTGCAGTCTAACGCATTAGCCCACAGCGCCACACCAGGAGTGCTAGAACAAATAGGCCACCTGAAATTTGGACCTGTGGAAACATCCACACCGAAACCCTTGAAACAATGTAATTAACAAGGGCAGAAAACCAAGAGAGTATTACCAAATTTAGGGGAATTACCTGTTCTCCCCTAACTAGAGAAAACATTCAGTCAAGCACAGTTTCTTTATTTACCCATAACTGCAGAGAAAGTGGGGGAGAGAGAAGTGCTTCAAGGAACTGATGGTATTATGCTCGTAGTCATCAAGTTGGTTCTTATCATAACGACCCTACATAGGGTTTCCAAAACTCTAAATATTTATGGGAGCAGACAGCGTTATCTCTCTTCAGAGGAGCCACTGGTGGGTCTAAACCACTGACCTGGTGCTTATCCTACAGTGCCACCAGGGCTGTGAATTGATTGAAGCTTTACTAAATAGATCAGTTTTCCATTCAATAATTCATACACATTTTGTTTCATATCATTGATTGTAATCCCCACAATTTAACATCATTTATTCCCCTTCCTCTCTGTTTCCTGTTTCCATCCCTCCTTTTCTAAATGTTGTTTTTAGGTAGATGCTGCCCTAGTGATCTCAAACAGTTGATTCTGCTGAGTTGTGCTTATCTCACTAGCATTCCTCTTATAGACCCACCTACTGTTTGGCTGAAAATTGAGCCATGGGGGTGAGTTCATTTCCAGGCCTGAAGAGACTAAGGGTCATAGTCTTGGGGGTTCCACCAGTCTATCTGACAAGTAGCTTGTTTTGAGGGGTTTCTTTGATTTATTATTTTGAGTTTATTCCACATTTTTCTCCCACTATATCCAGGACCTTCTAATATGATCATTTTTAGAGAAGTTGATAGTGGTAACCAAGTACCATCTAGCTCTTCTGGTCTCTGGGTGGTGGAGATGGATGATCACATGATCCATTAGATCGCTGGACTAATTATTTCCATGTGTCTTCAATTTTCATCACTCCTCTTTCCTCCAGACAGAGACAGGTAGTTGCAACATAGATGGCTGCTCATGGACATTTAAGACCTCAGTGGCTAATCACCAAGGTAGGATGTAGAACATTATCTTTGTAGAGTATGTTACTATGTTGTTAAGTGCCATCGAGTCG
>NW_006422486.1:0-1711 GCF_000296735.1 Chrysochloris asiatica | reverse complement strand
GTATATAAGGTTATTGAAAATACCCTGGCTTGGGTCAGGCGCACCTTAGCTGACATCTTTGCTCTTCAACACTTTATAAAGGTCTTGTGCAACAGATTTGCCTAATGCAATACGTCGTTTGATTTCTTGTCTGCTGCTTATGAGTGTTGATAGTTGATCCAAGAAGAATGAAGTCTCTGACAACTTCAATCTTAGCGAATCCATTGCCATGCACTTCAGATCTTTCCCATCTCAGACCAGATATGGGAACTCAAAAGCCTTCAGAATGATCTCAGCCACAGCCGCCATCTGAATGCAACCTCATGAGAGTTCCCAAACCAGAACATCCACGCTGCTCCTGCTTCCAGACCCACAGAAAGTACAGGAGGTGATAAATAATTGTTTGAAGACATTAATTTTTAGGGTGATTTGCTGTACAGCAATAGATAGTTAACATGTGCACTCTTGTAGCTGGCTGGTGGTGGATCATGAAGGCATCTTCTTTGGAGATTATCAGTTTATTAATATCTCATCAGCGTCCTGGTGTGGCACTGTAGGATCAGCACTGAGCTACCAGATCAGTTTGAACTGCAAGGTAGATGGTTCAAACCTGTCAGCCACTTCTTGGAAACCCTCTACAGGGTTACTATGTGTAGGAATGACTCGGCAACACTTAACAACAGCAATATCTCATCAAAATAATACATACACAGATCTTTTGCCCAGATACTCCATTTTTAGAAGCTTCCCAACAGGTATGCTCTCACATATTCAAAGTGACCTAAGTACAATATTACTTATCACAGATTTGTTTGTAATAGGAAATGATTGGCAACAACCTAAAAAGCCATCAATATGATCCAGTTAAGCAAATAATAACATTTAATGGAATATCGTGCAGTCTTAAGAAAAATGAGGCTTTTCTTTATATGCTGATATGGAAGAATCTCCAAGGTAATTTTTAAGCTAAAACACAAAAAAGGAAGATGCAGGGCAGTGTTTATAGTACAGACATAATTGTGGGGAAAAAATGGAAAAAAGGTTGCTCATAAATGCATAAATATAGATAGATTATCTTTGCAAATTACACAAGGAACCGCTGTCATTTATTGGGGAAGAAAACTGAGAGACAAGAGTGTGAGGATGGAGCTTCACTGTATAAACACTTCAATGCCTTCTGAAGTTTATACCAGGTGAATGCATTGCCTAAACAAAAATAAATATATAAAATCTACTGTTTTAAAAGAAAACGTCTTAAAAAAAAAAAAAGAAAGAAAGAAAACTTCTTTCTACTGTTTTTAGTTTAATTTAATACTGTCTGGACTTTAAGTATATTTGAAAGAAAAGATAACTAAGAGATAAATCTTCAAATTGAGGTACATGTAGCTCTGAAGGTTCAAAACAATTATTTTCCAGGGTGTGTATATATGATGCTTTTACAGGAATAAGACCAGAAAAGAACATATACCTAAAAACATTTGTGTACAGTGAGATTGATTTCAAGCAAATGGCTCACACCCTTGTGAAGGCTGGCAAGTCCATGGGTCAGGCTTCAGGGGGGATCCTTCTCCTGGCTCATGTATTTGCAGGTCCTGACAAACTAAAATATCTACTGGTCAGACAAGAGGCTGCTGGCTCACATTCCAACAACCAAAGTTCAGAGGATAACAAGTGGGGTGTAAGATCCAGAAATGGCAAGCTTACAGATCCTACATATATATTGGATGCAGGC
>NW_006422485.1:0-1711 GCF_000296735.1 Chrysochloris asiatica | reverse complement strand
TCAGAAACCCGATACAGGGTCAGTAGGAGTCAGAACCAACTGAACAGCACACAACCACCACAACCATATACATCAGCTTATACATAAAATATGTGTTAATATATAGCTTATTTTTTACTTTTGAACTCTAATGGAATAAATATTATAGTCTTTTATTACAAAAGCTACACATTAGTCCAACACTAACTCTTAAAATATAAAGTTGGTAATCTCAGTTCAATTTGCATAAACATTTTTAATATTTAAGTATTTTCCTCAGAGTGAGTGATTAAAATAATCTGTTTGAATGAGACATCAAACACTGAAAAAAATTTCAAATTCAAATTTACTACAATGAAGACTTTTCTGAATAATGTGTATGAGAAAAAGAAGAAATACTTGCTGGATTTCCACTTCATTTGTGTAGAGACTCATGGTTTCCTTATACTGGAAAAAAAAGGCCAGAATTAAAATTTTGGAGTGTTTATTCTCTTATAAAATGTGCTAGTTCGTTCTTTCTATCTGCTTCTTAGAATTCATTTTTATAGGAAACCTACAGAGAAAAGTATATTGGTTTCTACAACATTTTTAGTGCTAGTCTGAAATAAGACTGCAGCAAATAGGATTAACAACACCAACAAAAATCCTGATAACTAACAAGGCTATTTCCATGATACATGATCACTTGAATAACAGTGTGAATTCTTTATCATGACTAATCCTAACCACAGATGCTGTTTCTAGCCCCAAACGCTCTAATTTAAAAGTCTGGGTTATGCTGTTTTTGGTAATGCCAGTGAGAAAGGGCATAAGATTGATGAGCTGTAGCTGAGTCGTTAAAATTCTTTTGTTAATCATTCTTGTTATTCTTCAGTTAAAAAAGAATTGAAGGTTAACAAGAATTCTTGTTGTCCTTCAATTCCACTACTTGTCTGCCAGTTTGTTGTACTATAGTGGCTTCTGTGTGGCTGAGATATTGGAAGCTATGCCACTGGTATTTTTAATATCAGCAGGGTCAGCCATGGTGGACAGGGTTCAGTGCAGCTTCCAGACTAAGACAGACTAGGAAGTCAGTTCCAACTCATAGAATTTCCAAGAAGCAGCTGATGGGTTTGAACTGTCAACCTGTGGTTAGCAACAGCACCACACCAGAACCCCTGAAAAACTTATAACAGTGGAACATTGTCAGATATAATGCCAGAAGATGAAATAGAAGCAGAACATTGTCAGATATAGTGCCAGAAGATACGCCCCTCAAGTAGGAAGGCACTCAAAATACGACTAGAGAAGTAGAGTTGAACATGATAATGCGAATGAAGTAAAGCTTTGGGGACCTTCATTTCTGATCCAACTCAAAATGAGGAGAAACAGCCGTAAACATTCATTAATAATCAGAACATGGAATGTATGAAATATGAATCTAGGAAAATTAGAAGTTGTCAAAAATGAAATGAATACCTAAGATTGATATCCTAGGCATTAGTGAGCTGAAACAGACTAGTATTGGACATTTTGAATCAATCACATGGTTTACTATAGCAGAGATGGAACGTTCAAGAGGAATGGCATCATATTCATCATCAAAAAGAACATTTCAAGGTCTTTCTTGAGGTGCAATGCCTTCTGGGATAGGATAACATCCATAAATCTGCAAGGAAGATCAGTTAACACAACTATTATTTAATTTACACATCAAACACTAAAGCCAGTTATGATGAAATTGAAGAAATCT
>NW_006422484.1:0-1658 GCF_000296735.1 Chrysochloris asiatica | reverse complement strand
TGAATGGGGACGGTGGAGTGGGAAAGTCAGACTAAAAAGGAAATAGGATAAAAATTAAATCCTGAATTATGTCACAATGACCAACAGAGGCATCTTGAAATTTCTCAGGAGAATAGTGACAAGGGAAGCCCATCTCCTGATCATATCTACCTAGAGGAAACCAGAAAGCATAAAAAAATACCAAAATACACACCCATCTAAGTATTAAGGCCACAAATAACTCCTGAATATGTCCAAAAAACAGAAGCAGATGACCATATCTGTGCATGTCCAGAACTGAGATAAAGTAACTGAGGCAAATGAGCTAGAAGTAGACCTACACTCCACACTGGAAGATGGGCAGGTTTCAGAAATGACTGAGAAGGAATCCAGAAAAATGATTATATAATGTATCAAAACACTATACAATGGAGTTGACAAAAATAAGGAAGAAGTCAGGAAAGCACTATAGGGAACAATCAAATAAAATAGATAGAGCATCGGAAACAATTCAAAACTTACAGAAAGAAGTCCAAACAATTAATAATAGAATACAGAAGTGGACAATACATTGAAAGGGCAAAGGAATAGAATTGAACAGCTAGAAGCCAGAACTAGTGAGCTATAAGATAAATCTCTACAACACTACTAAGATAGAATAGCAAACACAAAAAAGGGTTAAAAAAAAAAATCTGAAGAAGGCCTAAGATTCATGTTAGACAACATGAAGAGGAATAACTTAAGAATTTCCAGCATTCCAGAAGAGAAAGAATCATACAAGTAAACAGAGGAAATAGTTGAAGAGCTTCTGGAAGAAAATTTTCCTAACATCCTGAAAATTGAAAAGATAAGCATTCAAGAAGCTCAGTGAACCCCAGGAAGGATAGACCCTAAAAGACAATCACCAAGATATATCAAATCAAGCTCTCCAAAATCAAAGATAAGGACAGAGAAGTGTAACATACAAAGGCAAGCAAATCAGATTAAGCTCAGATCTCTCAACAGAAACCACGCAGGCAAGAAGGAAATGAGGAGACATATATAAAACCCTGAAAGAAAAAAAAAACTGCCATCCAAGAATCCTCTACCCAGCAAAGCTGTCAATCATATATGATGATGTACTCAAAACATTCTAGGATAAACAGAATCTAAGGGAGTTTGCCAATGCCAACCCTGCTATGAAAAACATCCTAAAGGAAGTTCTGTGCACTGAGATCCAACAAGAACAGACAACAACCAGAGAATGATGTATGTGACAGCATCACCCTGAACTTAGTCAACAAATGGAAGCGTCACGAACAGAATAAAATGATAAGAACAGATGATCTGGGAGGTCAGTCTATGATCAAAAGAATTACAAGATGAAAGAAGGTAAACACAGAGGAACAGAGATCCAGGTGGTGGGAAGGTCAGGTAGATTACAGGATAAAATAGACACTCTTAAAGGGAGGGAATAGTTAATGGAATAGAAGATAACCACACAGTGGGGATGTGGTGAGGGGTTTAGTTCGGATGTTGGGCAAGAAGGGGAAGAAGGCTGAATAACAAGATAGATAGTAGAACACTGACACAGGTTTGCATAGCCTAAGTGAGAGAGAGGTAAATAGTGATGCATGCTCAATCTTGGAACAACAGGGCTCTGTGATACAGGGATCTAGGCATAGCTTGAAGTGAGGAAA
>NW_006422483.1:0-1711 GCF_000296735.1 Chrysochloris asiatica | reverse complement strand
GAACTTAGACTCAGGAATGAAAGAGGAGAGGAGAAAAGAGGTTCTTCAAAAGCACAATTAAATGTTCTGAAATACCCAAACTTTGCAACATCATTGATAGCTTGTTATGGTCCACACAGTTGAATACCTTTGCATAGTCAATAAAACGTAAGTAAACATCTTTCTGGTATTCTCTGCTCTCAGTCAAGATCCATCTGATGTCAACAGTGATATCCTTAGCGCCATGTCCTCTTCTGAATCTGACTTGAAATTCTGGTAGCTCCCTGTTGATGTATTGCTTCAACAGCTTTTGAGTCAGCTTCAGCAAAATTTTACTTGCATTTGATATTATATTGTTTGATGGGTTCTGCATTCCATTTGGTTATCTTTCTTTGGAATGCACACAATAGGGATTTCTTCCAATGGGTTGGTCAGGTAGCTGTCTTTCAAAATTTCTTGGCATGGATGAGTGAACACCTCCAGTGTTGCATCAGTTTGTTGAAAGATTTCAATTTGTATTTTGTCAACTCCTGAAGCCTTGTTTTTCATGCGTACCTTCAGTGCAGTGTGAACTTTTTCCTTCAGTGTCATCATATGCTACTTTTTGTAATGATTGAGTATCAACCAATTAATTTTGGTATAGTGTCTCTGTGTAACCCTTCCATTTTCTTTTGATGCTTTTTGCATCATTCAATATTTTGTCCATTGTTTTTGTTGTTGTTAAGTGCCATTGAGCTGGTTCAAATATAAGGTTCATGTATAAGGTTTCCAAGGAGGAACTAATGAACCACCGAACCTGAGGTTAGTACTCCAGTGCTTATCCTCCAGTGCCACACCAGGATTCCTTTAGTATTGCAATATTTGACCATAGAATCCTTCAATATTTCAAATTCAAGTTTGATTTTTTTCTTAAGTTCTTTCAGCTGAGAAATACTGAGTGTGTTCTTCCCTTTTGGTTTTCTAATGTCAGGTCTTTGCACATTTCATTATAATACTTTATTTTGTCTTCTTGAGCTGTCTTTGAAATTTTCTGTTCAGGTCTTTTACATTTCTTCCAGTTGCTTTAGCATCTCTACATTCAAGAGCAATTTTTAGAGTCTCTCCAGACATTCATGCTTGTCTTTTCTTTCTTTCCTGTGCTTTTAGTGACCTTTTGCTTTCTTTGATGTCATTCCACTGTTTTTCTGATCTTCTATCATTAGTTGTCTAATGCATCAAATCTCTACTTGAGATGGTCTTTAAATTCAGATGGGATATACTTAATGCCATATTTTGGCTCTCTTTAAATGCTAAACCACTGAGAATCCTGGCCCAGTCAAGTTAACACAAAACCTAAACTATCACAAAGGTCTATTTCTTTTTTTTTTTCTGACCCTCTACTTTACCACGCATGATGTCCTTCTCCAGCAACTGGTCCCCCAATAACACATCCAAAGTATGCGTAAGGCAAGCATCTCACTATCCTCCCTTTTAAGGAATATTCTTGCTGTACTTCTTTCAAGAGAGATTTGTTCTTCTGGTAGTCCACAGTACATACAATATTCTTCATGAACACCATAATCCCAAGGTATCAATTCTTCTATATTCTTCACTCATTATTCATCTTTATCACATGCATGCTAGACTACAGAAAATACCATGACTTGGATAGGTGCCCCACAGTCCGTAAAGTGATATCATTGCTTTTTAATGCATTAAAGAGGTTTAATGTCTGGGAAATGGTAAAGAATGA
>NW_006422482.1:0-1706 GCF_000296735.1 Chrysochloris asiatica | reverse complement strand
AACAACAACAACAACAACAATAACAATAACATATTGAAATAAAGTGAGATAAAGTCTCGGCATCCTCACTCCTATGAAGCATTCTAGCTGTACTGGGGGATCTCAGGCCAATCGGGATGGTTAGTCACTATAGAGGTGGCTCATAGAGGTTAAATAGCATAGCCATCATGTCATCATCAATGGACAGAATTTAAACTGATGCTTAAGATTATTTTTAATGACATCACTGTGTATTCAGACTTTCCCACACTGCCCAAGTCAGGAATACCATGCTTGCCAATATTGAATTATTCATATTTTATATGCATGAACATGGGGAGGCCTTTATGTTTTGGACAAAATAACTTCTGTGCATGCTCTCTCTCCCCTTGAAGGATTTCTTCCTACTGTTTTGAAAGCTAACATTCATGATGACCTAGCATATCTTTGACTAACAGCCTCTTTTAACATGGGGGGAATGTATTTAGACGGTCAACTTCTTTACTTTTCAGTCGTTTTGTTGTAATCCCAAAGGCGAATGCAAGGAAAGAATTTGCAAAGAAGTCAGCATCTATAGGAGATTAAACATCTGTAAGAAAATGAAATGAAAAACAAAATTCCAGCTGTTTTGTCCAGAAGGCAAATCCATTGATATTTGGGGACATCTGGAGACTTGATGGAACTTTTTGATTTTCATACAGATGTTCTGGGTCATAGGGACACAGCCATAGCTAGATTTGGAATAGTATGCATAGCAGTAATGCGCTCAATGCATAATTACCATGGGGAACCCTTTCATAATGTTAATGTCTATGGACAGGGTGAAGACTTACCTTATTGGTCTACACTGTTATTTCAATTATGTTTTATAGCATGTGTTTATTCTGTTCCAGGACATATATTTTGACCCAGAAAACCATGTCATGATGGAGACTTAGGGATTTTGAAATGAATTACTTTATCGTCCTTTGCTGTCTCAAATCTAGTTGGTTGGATTCAGTCAGGAGAGGTAGGAAGAGGATGTTTCCCTGACTCCTTGGGTTTTCTTCAATAAATCAGCAAACTTACTTAAAATGCAGAATTCCAATAATTCAAGTTTTAAAAATGATGTCACATTCTAGCTATATATAGACCCAGGGTTCCATACACTTTGCAATCAGCAACCGCCAGCCTCCCCCACCCCCATTCGTCTGTTGTGTAGCAGCTGCATTCTCTGCATTTTGCCAAGTAAACAAACTCCGCACCGTGCAATAGTGTTTGTTGTTTGTTAATGTGCTAGTAGTTAGAAACTGCAGAAAAACTCTAATTATGCATTTTCATATAATGCGAAGGCGGTGTGGGGTGGCTTCATTGCTTGAAGATCTACACACACAAAAACCAAATTTGTATATTTCATCTGGTTCATGGTAGTTAGTAAACAACTCTTTTATAAATAATCAGAAAAATAGTATCAGTCCTTGACTAAATTACTTACTTTCCACTGGACATTGGAGACAGAGTATTTAATATTACTTAACTCTGGTAGCGTAGTGGTTACGAATCGGGCTGCTAATGTCACTGTCAGCAGTTGGAAACTACCAGCCGCTCCATGGGAGAGAGATGAGGCTTTCTGCTCCCGTAAAGATTGACAGCCTCGGAAACCCTGTACAGGGTCGCTATGAGTCAGAACCGACTCCACAGCACACGACAACAACAATTCTCAAAAGATGGGTTTGAAGTATAACAAC
>NW_006422481.1:0-1711 GCF_000296735.1 Chrysochloris asiatica | reverse complement strand
ACATTTTGTCTCATCTCACTGATTGAATCCCTACAATGTAACATCACATATACCGCTTCTTCCCTGTTTTCTATTTCCATTCCTCCTTCTTTCCTAACCCTTCCTACTTTTGGAACCTTGCCCTTTGGCAAATAGTGCCCTTTTGATCTCAAGTGGTTGAGTCTTCCAAGCAGTACATACCTTACTAAGTTTATTGTTCCTCATATAGACCTACCTATCAGAGAGAGTCCTGGTGTGGCGCTGTGGGTTAATGCGCCAGACTGCAAAGCCGTTTGAACTGCAAGGTTGCTGGTTCAAGCTCACCAGCTGCTCCTTGGAAACCCTATACAGGGTCGCTATGATCAGAATCAACTCTAACAATTAACAACAACAACAATCAGAGAAAAAGAGGAAGACCCCCAGTGAGATGGATTGGCAAAGTGGCAGCATCAATGGGTTCAAGTGTGGCAACAATAGTGAGGTTGGCCCATGATCGGGTAGTGTTTCGTTCTGCTGTACATAAGATCGCTATGAGTTGGTACCAACTCGATGGCACCTAACAACAACAATTGATTGACTGAAAACTGAGCCATAGGGGTGAATACATTTCCAGATCCAAAAGGTGACTAAAGTCCTTAGTCTTGGGGGTTCCCACAGTCTCTATTCGATCAGTAAGCCTGGTCTTTTTTATGAGTTTCAGTTTTTTCGTGCCACATTTTTCTCCCACTGTATCCAGGAATTTCTAATGTCCTCATGGACTTCTGACCTATCAGTATAACCTCTGAACCTTTTTTTTTATTTTTTATTTTTAAGTGTTTCACTTTTTCAGATGTGAAATAAACAGGTTTAAAAAGAAACCTGAAAAACAAAAACAAAACAAAGCCCAGCTTCATTGGAAATAGAAAACTGGAGTCACTTGTCTTAAATCTGAAAGTAACAGCAAGATGAAATGCAATTGAAATAGGGTGCTTCCACAGCCCTGGTGACTAGTGGTTGGAGCTCAAGGCTATTTCCTCTCTGGTAAGTGTGGAGTGGAGCAGCAGGTAATGGAGATGAAGGTGTAAAAGGCTTAGAAGCCCCAAGCTAAGACTGTCTCAGGACTTGAACAGAAGACTCCCAGGAGAGTTAGATAGGAATCAGCTGCCCTCAATGTCATTTAAGGCTTATGGATGCTGTGCCTGCATATCAGGGCACCCTCATTGGTAACCTGACACTATCCTGTGTCCCATGTGGGCTGCCTTCTGCTGTCCCAGTCTGCCTTCTCTCTGCCAGGCAGGAGTAGGTTCTGTGAAGGGAAACTCAGAGAGGCGGAGCCTGTGCCTCTGCCCTGGGTGGCTTATAAATCTTGCAATAGGAAGACCCTTGGGTTCATATATGATCCAAGGAATTAATGATTGGATATACTGCCAAGGAAGGTTGGGCTGGAAGAGGCCCCGGTGGTACAGTGAGTTAAGCTAAAAGGCAAGGTTGGCAGTTTGAACCCACCAGCAACTTCTCAGGAAAATTTGCTTCCTAAAAATTTACAGTCTTGGGAACCCTAGAGAGTAGTTTTATTTTTTGACAAATAGGGTACTGGTGTGGCGCAGTAGGGTAAGTACTGGACTGCTAACCACAAGGTTGTCGGTTCAAACCCACCAGCCTATACAGAGTTGCTGTGAGTCAGAACCAACTCAACAGCACTTAACAAGTCGGGTTGTTAGGAGTTGAAATCCACTCAGTGGCAGTGTGTTGG
>NW_006422480.1:0-1713 GCF_000296735.1 Chrysochloris asiatica | reverse complement strand
AAAAAAAAAAAAAAAAAGATTGGAGGAACACACAGAGTCACTGTACTAAAATTAAATGGTCAATGTTGAACCATTTCAAGAGCCAATGAGGGAAGAAGTCCAAGTTGCACTAATGGCATTGACAAAAAACAAGGCTCCAGAAATTTATGGAATACAAATTGAAATCTTTCAACAAACTGATGCAGCAATGGAAACTGTCACTCATTTATGCCAAGAAATTTGAAAGGCTAACTGATTGGAAGAGACCTGTATTTGTTCCCATTCCAAAGAGGTGACCCAAAGGAATATGGAAATCTTTAGATGATTGCATTCATATCACATGCAAGTAAAAGTTTGCTAAAGGTAATTTTTAAATGGCTGCAACAGTCCATTGACAGAGAGCTTCCAGAGGTCAAGCTGGATTCAGAAGACATGAAATGAGGAATATCATTGCTGATATCAGTAGGATCGTGACTGAAAGCAAAGAATACCAGAAAGATGTTTACCGGTGCTTTACTGACTATGCAAAGGCTTTCAATTATGTAGATTATGACAGGCTAGGGGCAGCATTGTGGAGAATGGATATGCTAGAACACTTAGTTGTTAGTTGTGTTCATGAGGAACCTTTACATAGATCAAGAGACAGTCACTTGAATAGAATAAGTGGACACTGGATGGTTTAAAATCAGAAAAGGTTGTGCCAGGGTTGTATCTTTCACCATACTTACACAATCTGTATATTGAGCAAATAATCTGAAAACTGGATTGTATGAAGAAGAATGTGACATAAGGATTGGAGCAAAACTCATTAGCAACCTTCCATATGTGGTGGTGGTGGCTGTGTACTGTGGAGTCGGTTCCAACTCATAGTGACCCTGTTTCAAAGGCTGTAAATATTTACAAGAGCAGAATGCCTGATCTTTCTCCCATGGAACAGCTGGTAGTTTCGAACTGCGGACCTTGTGGTTCGCAGCCCAATTCGTCACCACTATGCTACCAGAGCTCCATATGTAGATGATACCTTTTTTTTTTTTTTTTTTAAGTTTTCATTGTGAATTATGTGGGATTGGAGGAAGACTCATTAACAACCTGCAATATGCAGATGACACAACCTTGCTTGCTGAAAGCGAAGAGGACTTAAAAATTTACTGATGAAGATCAAAGAGCACAGTCTTCAGTATGGATTACATTTCAATGTAATGAAAACAAAAATCCTCACCACTGGACCAATAAACAACATTCTTATCAATAGAGAAAAGGCTGAAGTTGTCAAGGACTTCATTCTTTTTTAATCAACTATCAACACTTATGATAGCTGCACTCAAGAAATCAAATGTCATATTGCATTAGGCAAATCTGTTGCACAAGATCTTTTTAAAGTGTTGAAGAGCAAAGATGTCAGCTTGAGGACTAAGGTGAGCCTGACTCAAGTCATGGTATTTTCAATAACCTCATTTGCATGTGAAAGCTGGACAGTAAATAAGGAAGACTGTAGAAGAATTGATGCATTTGAGTTATGGTGTTGGAAGAGAATATTGACAATGCCATGGGCTGCCAAAGGAACCAACAGATCCGTTTTGGAAGAAGTGCACCCAGAGTGCTCCTTGCAGGCCAAGATGGCCACTTGGTCTCTCATACTTCAGACATATTGTCAGGAAGGACCAGTCACTGGAGAAGGATATCATGTTTAGTAAGGTGGAAGGTCAGAGAAAAAGAGGAAGATCCCAACAAGAT
>NW_006422479.1:0-1713 GCF_000296735.1 Chrysochloris asiatica | reverse complement strand
CATTTAACAACAACAACAAACTCCATCCAAATGAAGGTGTCCCTTGAGTTTCAGACAATTCAGAGATGATGGGTGAAAGCAAGGTAAGAACAACAGCTGACAAAAAGAAAGCAATAGGATACCAAAGACAAATTTCACCATTTTGCTTAAAACACAATTGAAGATGCCTGATTCTGTAGATATGAACAGAGTTTTTGACTCTTGACTCCTTTGTTGTTGTTGTTAGGGGCTTTCCAGTTGACTCTGACTCATGGAACACCACCCCACACCCCATGTGAACTAGAATGAAATGATACCCAGCCCTGCACCATGTTTACGGTTGTTGAGTCCATTGTGACTGTATATTTTGAGTGTCTTCCAGCCTAGGGGCTCATCTTCCTACATTGGAATATACTAGATAATACTGTCATAATCAATAAAGTGTTCACTGGCTGGTTTTCAGAAATAGACAACCAGTCCATTCTTCCTAGTCTTAGTCTGTAAACTGCTATTATCATAGGAGAAACCTGTCCTTCATGTATGACTCTGCTGGTATTTGAAACACTGGTAGCATAGCAGGGGGCTCATCTTCCTACAACACTGTCTTAATCAATAAAGTGTTCATTAGCTGATTTTCAGAAGTAGGTCACCAGTCCATTCCTTCTAGTCTATGTTGTTGTTGTTGTTAAGTGCCTTCGAGTCAGCTCCGACTTATAGTGACCCTGTATAGGGTTTCCGAGGAGCAGCTGGTGAGCTTGAACCACCAACTTTTGCGGTTCACACCGACCTTGTAGTCCAGCGCATTAATCCACAGTGCCATACCAGTTATCATCACAGGGGAAACCTAGCCATCATAGGTGACCCTGCTGGTATTTGAAACACTGGTGGTATAGCTCCCAGTATCACAGCAACATGTAAGCAACCACAGGATGACAAACTGACAGATGAGTGGGAGATTCTTTTCCTAAGGCAACTTTATTGTTTTGGAAGAAAGAAGAATCGAACTGGGGACAGTTTGATCAAAGGGAGTGAGAATAAACAGATTATGTGAGTTGTTTAAAATGCTGTCAGGCCAAGGTTTTGTTTTCAAACTGTCAGCAAGAGTGGACTTTTCAGCTACTCATGCTTACCTAATGGAAGAAGACAAGTGAGTTAAATCAGTCATGGGGATTATCACCACCTGAGAGTATTTAGAAAGCACGCCACAAGCAGTCTGCTTCTGTGTGAGCAGAGACCAACAGCGATCATGGGAGGCTACAAAAGAGGAGTGAAAGAAAAGAGAATGAGAGTCCTGGATAAAAATGTGCTAATGGTGTTCTGGGAGCGTAGTGGTTACGAATCGGCCTGCTTACTTCAAGGTCAGCAGTTTGAAACTACCCACCGTTACGCAAAAGAAAGGTGAGACTTTCTGCTCCTGTAAAGATTTATAGCCACGGAATCCCTATGCAGGGGTGCTATGAGTCAGAACTGACTCCACAGCATACTGCCAACCACCAATGGTGTCTGGAAGTAGATGCTGGAGGCCAATCAAAGAATGCCTCAAACAAACAACAGCAAAAGTGAATGCTTGGATAGTTATTGTCTCATAATCAAAGGTCCTCATTTCTTGTGAGACGCTTAGGTAAGGTCCAGGACTTGACTCTCATCTTCAAGCACCACACCCAGGAATTCTCTGTTAAGCACCATCTAGCTCTTGGTGCGGTGCTGTAGGTTAATGCGCCAGACTGCAAAGCC
>NW_006422478.1:0-1713 GCF_000296735.1 Chrysochloris asiatica | reverse complement strand
TTTAGTCAGTTCTGACTCAGTGACCTTCTGAGGAGTATCTGGGGGATTTGAACAGCCAACTTTTCTGTTCAAACCAATTTTGCAGTCCAGTGTATTATCCTGCATCATCATATTAATTATTGTTGTTGTTAATTCCCATTGAGTTAGCACCAATTCCTAGCAACCCTGTATAGGGTTTCTGAGGTTTTTAAAATCTTTGCTGGAGTAGAAAGCCTCACCTTTTTCCCAGCATTGGCTGGTGAGCTTGAACCGCTGACCTTGTGGCTCACAGTCCAGTGCTTACCCTATGGAGCCACCATATTCCGCCCCTATTTATTAATATTTTCTTGTTGTTAAGTTCCATGGAGTTTGTTTCAACTCATTACGACCTTGTATAGGGTTTCCAAGGAGCAACTGGTGGTTTGAACTGCTGAACATGTGGTTCAGTGCTGATCCTACAGCACCATATCAGGAGTCCTATTACTGATTGTTTTATTGCTGTTAAGTGTCATTGAGTGGGTTCCAACTAACAGCAACCCTGTATAGGGTTTCCAAAGAGCAGCTTGTGAGTTTGAACCCCTGGCTTGTGGTGCAAACTAACCATGCAGTTCAGTGCTTTATCCCACAGTGCCATACCAGGTATTAATGATTAGATGTACCAAAACAAACAAACGACATAAATTGAATTACAGTTCATTTAACTTGAATATGTTGTAAATCAGGGACTACCTGTCCTAAATTTTAAAATTGCTTCTTTATAATGTAGTTTTAGTAGCTTTGCTCAATGGAAACTTAACTTGGATTTGTATATATAATGCTGAATGACAGGAGGCTTAAATAAGAAGCAAAATGATGTCATCATCTCACAGGATTACTCTCATCTTTTTAATATAGTTTTGGGAACCAGCAGCCCCTGGAATTTTGAACTTACGCCAATGCATGATGTTAGACTAGCACTTTGCTCAGGGAAAGCTTATCTTTCAAGACTAGGGGTGTCATTTCAAACTTTTATATAGAGGGGGAAACAGTCAGTATCACTACAGATATCCTGAGAGCTTTTCTGAGAATATTGGTGATACATGTATATTCTGAAATTTAAGATCCATTTTAGAAATCCTGGTGAAATAACAGAGTGCTAATACTCCATCTCAGTATACTTTTCTTATTCATATAAAAAAGGTCCCACAAGAGCTGTACAATAATCAGATCAGGTGTGGCAGAGGGTGTCATATGCACAAGCCATAGAAATAGAAGAAGTCAACTGTTCCACTCGTTTTCAATCAGTCTTGTTAAGAATTATCCATTTCTCTTTAATTATATTTTAAGTGAAACTCAGAAATAGTTAGATAATAGAATAAATATTCGAATTCACTTTTTTGTTTAATCATTGATGCATATAGTGAAACTTGGGAAAGCCAATATCTGTGTAAGAAATCTGTAAGAGAAGGAAAACTCAAGTATTTTCCATTAAGATGAGTGTTAGAAAGTGTAAGACTGCACACTGTTAATGTGGAAAATGCACACGATCAGGGGAAGAAGAAAAAAAGGTAATTCTCTTAACTTCTGATTCTTACAGATCTTGCTCTATGTAGAATCCCTGGGTAGTGTAAACAGTTAAGTTCTGAATTACTAGCCTAGATGTTGGTGATTTATTCCCACTCGGAGGCACTTTGGATGATGTGGTGGTGGTAGTTATGTGTGGTGGACTTGGTTCCAACTCATAGAGACCCTGTA
>NW_006422477.1:0-1714 GCF_000296735.1 Chrysochloris asiatica | reverse complement strand
TCCACCCCGACTTTCTCTATCCAACTTTTATAGTTAAATAACATTTTTTTTATTGTTAGAACATATTGTTGTTGTTGTTAAGTGCCATCGAGTCGGTTCCAACCCATAGCGACCCTGAACAGGGTTTCCGAAGCTGTATATCTTTACGGGAGCAGAAAGCCTCATCTTTCTCCTGCGGAGCAGCTGGTAGTTTCGAACTGCTGACCTTGCGGTTCGCAGCCCGATTCGTAACCATTACGCTACCAGAGCTCCTTTATGTATGAGTATATAGCAACAATTATGAGGATGGTATAGGACTAGGCAGTGTATGTAAGGTTGCTATGAGTTGGAACCAACTCGATGGCACCTAACAACAATAACAATCTGTATATTATCACAATAAAAATATTACTGAATAAAAAGAAACATTTCTACAGGAAAAGAAGTTCTGACTATAAATTCTGGACTTTATCTTTGGCCTGAACTCAAAATCGTCTAATTGAAACCTCTGAATATATCTCCAAGCCTAGGCTTTTTATTTTGCTGTGGGCCTACCTGTTTCAGGATCTAAACGGATCACTCTTCCTCCATTGTAACAGGCTACCCAAAGCTTCCCTTCAGCATCAATACACATTCCATCTGGAATTTGTTCTTCTTTCTCCAACTTGTAAACGCTTCGGCGGTTGGCTATAATAAACAACAACAATCAAAAAACCAGGCTACTCAATACTGCACTCTAATCATAAATGCCGATCACTTCTGCTTATCCACTGTCTGGCTTATTGTACCAACTATGGCCATATTTTAGGGTGCTGGTGTGGTTCTGTAGGATAAATACTGGACTTCTAACTGCAAGCTCTGGTAGCGTAGTGGTTACGAATCGGGCTGCGAACCATAAGGTCAGTAGTTCGAAACTACCAGCTGCTCCGTGGGAGAAAGATGAGGCTTTCTACTCCCGTAAGGATTTACACCCTCGGAAACCCTGTACAGGGTCACTATGGGTCGGAACCGACTTGACGGCACGTAACAACAACAACATATACCATAAGTTAAAAGTATTCTCTATCCACTTTAGCTTTTTAAAATACACAAACCAAAAGAACCCACTCAGGCATATATAATAAATTACATCTCCAAAGGGCACGTTCTGCAAGTCTGCTCCTGGCCGCCAACTCTTAGTCCTTCTCTTCTTAGGTGATGAATCTAGAGTCCTCAGCCGCACTCCCTCTCCATGCCCCCATCGCTGCCTCCATCTCTGGTGCTGCTGCTTCTCTGGATAAGTTCCCACATTTTGCTTGTGCATTCCTCTCTTGATGGTCCCAGGGTCCTCTGTTTCTGGACTGTAAGATTAACCACTCCCCTTTTTTTGTTACAAAACATCTACCTTTACAAGTGTGAGAGTCCCGATTAGTCATGATAACAGCTATTCACTATTGATTCTTATGAATCTTATCCCCATCTCCTCTCACCAGATCCATCTAGACAAGATGATAGCTATTCAGTGGGAACTGTTCCCCACCCCCCTCTTAAACTAAGCTCCCTCTTGAAACCTTGTAAGCCAGTCACTTCATGCCTTTATTGTCCCCTCATTTTAGGTAGCCAATTTCTAAGTTGCCCATCCCTATCTACCCTTTGTACAGAGTGGATAGCATTGAAACTTGATTTGAAGACTCTTTCCCTCTCTGTTGGTATTTAGAGTAACTACTTCTCTGAGTATAGGTCAGGTTCATCATGA
>NW_006422476.1:0-1715 GCF_000296735.1 Chrysochloris asiatica | reverse complement strand
GAGACTGCTAATTAAAACGGGTGACTAAACAAATGCCTTTTCTGGGTTGGACTGGTCATCCAGAGTAACAGTTGTGTACATGGACAACACCATCTTCTGAAAATGTGTTGTGACACACGCTAACATGGATTCTGGGGCAGATGATATGTGACAAGAGGGAGGTTGGCAGAGGAAAGATAAAGGTATGGGAGTAACACAAGAATTAAAGTGAACAGAGATAAAAATACTGTTAACTGATGGTACATAGAGGGGATTGCAATCACTGTAATAAAGCAAAGTGGATGATTCGTTGAATGTAAATGATCTACTTTATAAACTTTCACTCAATTCACAATAAAAAGTTTTTTTAAAACAATGTTGTCTAAGCACAGTGTTGAGACCCTGACTGGAGACTGGTGGGTAGGTCCTCTTTCCAACCTCAACCTTTATTAGGTCCTCTCATTCTTGGGTCACTCTACAACTACCCTATTCACCCCTGACCAGGTATTCAACAACAAAGGACAGTCCTGATGCCCCTGAGCCTACAAAACTTTACAAAATCCCCCGTTCCTTTGAACCTTAAACCAACAATATCCCCTTAAGTCTTCTTAAAACCAAATCATAGTTTTGGTTGACTACTACAAAAGTTCTACCTTGAGGATTATGCTCTCTTAAGAACTAGCTGAATGGGATCAAATTCACAAGAGCAACTTGAAAGATTAGATTGGAACTTTAAGGGGTAGCAAGGATATATTAATGGGGAGATGGGGAGGAACAAGTCCGAGAAGTAACGCGAGAAGGGTTGGACAGCAAGAAGAAGAAGGTATTCAGCATGACTCAATGTTACATGTAACATGTGTTAATGGAACATGTTTGAGGCTGTGTGATCCTGTAAAGATGTACAGTCTCAGAAACAGTTCTACTCTGCCCTACGTAGAGTCACCATGTGAGAAACATTGTCAATACCGACAAACACTCAAGAAATCCAATCTGTACTCATTTTCATGAGAAGGGGGTATTCTTTATTTGATTTTGCAAAATCAGGTGCCTAACCTGGTAGACACAGGCAGATGCACTGCATGGCCGGCCCGCCCAGACTTTTATTCCCCGTATGGAAAAACTCCTCCTCCAGTTCCACATTTACTGGGTACTAGGAGTCCTGGTGTGGCCCTGTGGGATAATGTGCCAGATGTCAAGGCCATTTGAATTGCAAGGTTGGTGATTCAAGTTCACAAGCTGCTTCTTGGAAACCCTATACAGGGTTGCTATGGGTCAGAATTGACTAGATGGCACTTAACAACAACAACAACATGGAGTTTTAAGGAGCTCTGGTAGAGTAGTGGTTACGAATGGGGCTGCTAACCTCAGAGTCAGCAGTTCGAAACTACCAGCTGCTCCAAGGGGGAAAGATGAGACATTCTGCTCCCGTAAAGATTTACAGCCTTGGAAACCCTGTGCAGGGTCACCATGAGTCAGAACTGACTCCACGCACTTAACAACAACAACATGGAGTTTTACAATCTACCACAAAAGTCCCATTTTCCCTCCCCCTCAGAGTTCCACAATGTAGCCTGAATGTCACTCTGGTCTTAATGACTGTATTCTTATTTAAAGTTCCTGGTCCTCTAACAGATTTCTTTCCCTATTTCCCCTAATTCATCCTGTTTACATATCCCTGCATGTGAATCAACAACCTAGGTCTAGCAATCTCATGAGCCCTTTATTCCTGAAGATGG
>NW_006422475.1:0-1715 GCF_000296735.1 Chrysochloris asiatica | reverse complement strand
CTATACAGGGTTGCTATGGGTCAGAACTGACTCAACAGCACTTAACAACAACAACATAAGGCCTTCAGAACAGATGTTCTATACCCCTGCTATACAAGGTCATTCCTCAGAGGCCCTATACAAGATTGCCCTTCGGAAACCCTATACAAGGTTACTATGAGTCAGAACCAACTGGACAGCACTTAACAACAACAACACATAGGATAGTTATAAATTCCAAGGTCTTTAGAATGGTATGCATTTTACTGCATTCATTTACAAAGAACATAAATCAACCACCACAACCACCACCACCAAAAGAGCCATTATTAAAGATTTCAGTGGTATCTCATAGAACACAAAGGCAGCAAATGCCCCACAGGAGTTCCTCAGGAAACTCTTGTTTCATGCCTCTCCTTGTCTCCAGAAGTCTATACTATTTTGTGTTTTTCTCAGTAGACCAATTGTCTCTACTCCAGGAGGCCATATTATTGTTGTTCAATGCCACTGAGTCAGTTCCAACTCTAGTGACCCTGTATAGAGTTTCCAAGGAGCAACTGGTGGGTTTGAACCACCAACCTTGTGGTTAGCAGTCCAGTGCTTATTCTACAATGCCGCATCAAGAGACAACAATGAAGAACTATTTCATTTCCACTTCCTGCTGACTTCTGTTCATATATCCATATTTCCGTTGCTTTTTATCCTTTATTTTCTTACTCTACTTTAGTCTTTGATATTTTTTTCAACAGTCATTTTTTAAATTATTTGCTGTTCCTAATCTTTTCCAGAGACAAATAACTGCCAAAAGAATAATAAAGAAATGGCATTTGAGAAATTGATAAAACATTGGTTATGTGGAAGAACTTAATTTTAGGAGATTTTGATTTCCAAATAGGAATATTTATCAAAACTCTTCTTCGGCTTTCCCTCCTAAGTTTTAAAGATTTAGTACAGCTTGACTCTTAGTTCATAGTTTTAAAAATAAGTCATATAACTGGTTCACTTAGTCTATAGTTTGGTTTTTCTGAGGTCATGTGACCACCTCTTGTCTATTTAGTATGGCCAGGGGTGACCAAAGACAAATAAGTTGACCTGACCCATACTTACAGCAAGGTTGCCCATCATTTCTCAGAGAAAGGCATGAATTGAACAGGTGCCCCAAATTTAGGTACACTGCCACAAACTATTTTATTATCTGCCCATGCCTGCTTTATTCAACCTCATTCCTGCTTCAGTCTCACCCACGATAGGATGGTGCTCTGAATTGTGTATGTTGTTGCTGAATGCTGTTGAGTGAGCATTACAATCCTGTATAGCGTTTCCAAGGAGTGGCTTGTGGGTTTAAACCACTGACCTTGAGGTTAGCAGTCCACTGCTTATTCTGCAGAGCCACGCCACACCAGTACTCCAAAAATACTTGTGTTTTCACCCTTTCTTACATTTACATTAGCTAGTCCTCATGAGGCACTATATGATAAGCACTGGACTGCTAACCACAAGGTCGGCAATTCAAACCCACAAACCACTACCTGGAATCCCTTCACAGGGTTTTCATGAGTCAGAACTGACTCAATATCACTTAACAGCAACAAAAGTATTTCCCTGTATTCTACTTTGGATCTACATAGAATCACTAGCAGTTGGAATTAGTTCCACAGAAACAGGGTTTCTAAAGGTTATATATGGACTTTTGTGATGGTGCTGTTGGATCAGCACTGGACTGTGAACCAAAAGGT
>NW_006422474.1:0-1682 GCF_000296735.1 Chrysochloris asiatica | reverse complement strand
CAGGGCTCCGTGTTGTTGTTGTTAAGTGCCATTGAGTCAGTTCTAACTCATAGTGACCCTGTATAGGGTTTCCAAGGGAATTTGAACCACTGACCTTGCAGTTCAAACTGAACTTGCAGTCCAGTTCATTATCCTATAGTGCCACACCAGGACACCACCAGGACTCCATGGTGGTGGTGGTGGTGTGTCGTGGAGTCGGTTCCAACTCATAGTGACCCTACATAAGGTTTCCGAAGCTTTAAATCTTTACGGGAGCAGAAAGCTTCATCTTTCTACAGTGTAACAGCTGGTAGTTTTGAACTGATGACCTTGAGGTTCACAGCCCAACTTGTAAGCATTACGCTACCAGAGCTCCTTAGTGATCCTTAAGTGGGAATGTAATCTGCTGCAAACTTTCACCAAAAACACAATAAAATGTTATCTTAAAAATATATACTAAATAAAACTGAGTAAGGAGGCTTAATGGTGGCTAGGGTGGAAGTGCAGTGAAGTTCGCCATCAGTAATATCACAGCATACCAGGCAAAGCAGATCCAGGGCAGAGCTCCAAAACTCGGAACCACAGAGATAGGAATATTTTAAAAGTCTGAAGGCTTATAGATTGTGGAACTTGAAGCTGAAGTAAGAAATCCTGTATTTTTGAATCTTCTGGACTGGGCTCAGAGGCCTGGAGCCGACATCTTGGTCGAGACAAAATGGCAAGACCAAGCGGGGGAGCAGAAACACAACAGAAAAATGTGGCGGGAACTTGGAGCAAAGGTGGACAATACACTGTCAGTTTTGCTTTGTTCTGATTTCCTTTTTTGGGGGTATCTGGTCATTGGTGCACCCATTGTTTGCCCACCTCCATTCTGGTGACTAGAAGGGAAGCCTGAGTGAGTGGACACCCCCCACCCTCAACACTGGTGGTTTGTTCTGCCACACATGTGCACAAATACTCAGCCCAACAGCAGACCCTGAATGTATTTTGTTTGTTTGTCTTTTTGTTTTTGTTTTTAATACAGGAAAGGGTGGGACAGGGCTATAGAGAGGAAAAGAGAGTTTCAAAACAAAACGGGTGGAAAATTAAATTAAAGCCTGAGATATAGCATAACAACCAATACTGGCACCTTGAAATCTCTCAGGCAGCTTTGGAAGCAAGAAGCTGAAGAGAAGACATTAAAGTCATGCTCATATGAGGCTACAGATTTTTTTTCTTCTTCTTCTTCTCCTATCCTTCCTCTCCCTTTTTGGTGATTATAGACTGCAGTATTCAATCTAGTTTTTGTTGCTGCTGGTTTTTGTTTTTGTTCTCTTCCCCACCCACCCCCACCCCCCACTGGTACTGTTTTGCTGTTATATGCTCCCCTTTATACATTTGGAAGACTCTTTCTCTCCATATATTACACAAGAAGAGTCAGCAACTGCTGCCATATAGGCAAGCTACAATCAAACTCTATACAACACCAAAACCCAAACAAGAACCAATACCAACTGCCATATACCAGGGTAATAGACAACACCTGTGAACGTTACTCTGAGTTAAACAATAAGAAGAGTGAAAAGGGAAGCCCACATCCTGATCACATCTCCCTGGAAGTAATCAGAAAGCATTAAAAAAACCAAAACACATACTTATTTAATTATTAAGGCCACAGATAAACACTAAACATATCCAAGAAGCAAAAGCAGATGACCATATCA
>NW_006422473.1:0-1715 GCF_000296735.1 Chrysochloris asiatica | reverse complement strand
GTGTGTATGTTCACTAGTGGGACACAGTGTGCATATAGAGGTATGTGTACGTTTACTGTCTGGTGTGGCGTGAAGTGTGTGTGCATGCCCGCTGTCTGCTGTGACACATGCATGTGTCTATAGTCTGTATTTTGACGCTGTGTTTCCATCATGTCACCTGCTCCAGAGCAGTTATTCTGATGCCTTGATTATTTCCAGTTCCTAGACTCTGTGTAGCACAGAGCAGCACTCACATGACAATTCACTGAACTAATGAATGAATAAATGACAACATATGGATATTTTTAGAAATATGGAGATTACGAAGAGCTAAATGGGCCACAAGAACGTCCTTGGTGGGAGCTGGCCTGTGCCTGAGAATTGTTTTTCCCGCTAGCACTCATGTGCTATAATATATTTTGTGCCTGAAATATTAAGGCATAAAATCAGAATAAAAATTTTAAAGTTGTTCCAGAGTAAAAGACATATGGAATGAATTCTCAATTTCAGAAGCTCCTGATTTGAATCTCACTAAGTTTTGGTGGACCCCACTGAACTTATCGACTGGCCACAAACATTTGCAAGAAAGGTTTCTGGCTCCCACCTGTTCCTGGAGTGAGCTCCTCTTTCCATCTGCTGCCCCACTTGATGCCTAGTTCCTGGCCGTACTCGTCTCCATACCAAACCAGCAGCTCACAGCCTGGGCGGACCGTGCGGCAGGTGCGGTAGTAGATCTGCCTGTGGTACTGAAAGGCCACCAGGTTCTGCTCCTCTTCATCCCGAGCACAGTTCACATACCTGAGGTCGACAGGATGGGAGAGAATGTGAATGCCTTGATGGTCAGGTCCTGCGCCTGCCCCTCCTGATGTTCCTGCCCAGATGCTGCCCCCACCCTCACTGCTCCTCAGGGAAGCCTTTTATCCCTACCTCAGCCTTGTCTATGATGTCATGTGAATTCATCTTCCCAAGCCCGGTTTATGGGATTAGCCTGTGAGGGTCCTCCTCTCTCCCCCACTCAACCATGTTCCAAAGCCCACTTCTAGACTTACCTCCACATTGATTAGTCATAAACATGAGCTGCATCTCTAAACTCCAAATTAATTTGTATTTAATGCCACAAACCAGACACTTGGTGATGTGCTTTATGTATTTATGATCAATAACTGCATGCCGTTTAACACTCAGCTCAAGCCTCAATGCCTCTGAGATCCCTTTTTCCAGTTCTCCCACACCTAACCTAAACACTATGCACACCCCTAGGATTCCCACAGAATCGTGGACGTCTCCTTGTTTTAGTTCATACTCATTCTGTACCCGAATAGACAGATCTCATAGGAGAGGGGCTGGATCATGAGCCAACCCCTGCAGACTTTCAAGCAATCTTTAATCTCAATGGTCTGAGGAGATTCCAGATCTCCCAGATTATAGTTCCCTTGTTTAGGTTAGGTAGGCACTATGTGGTTCTCGAGAAATATGCAAATCATAGTTACATATTCCTACAACACCCTGTTTAATGTCTGTCTCCACTAAGTCCCTTAATCCCTCCATAAGGACATAGTCCTTAACATTGTGAGACAAGCACAAAATCAGTATGGATGAGAGATATGAGGTGTGAGTCAGTGCCTGTGAGCTGAGCACCCTTAGTGTGTCCCTGTGGTCTTGTCTGGTACAAGTTACACATACAGGACACAGGTTACACATACAGGACACAGGTTACACATACAGGACACAGGTTA
>NW_006422472.1:0-1715 GCF_000296735.1 Chrysochloris asiatica | reverse complement strand
TTCCTAGTCTCAAAGGCTGGGGTCATGGCATCTGAGGTGTCAAAGGGAAGAACCATGGCCTCCTAGGTTTCAAAGAGTCAGAGCTTTACCAACTCAGTTCTGGAGTGTGGGGCTGCCATTCAGTTTGGTCAAGAGATTGGGGCTACTGACCAAAGCTGAGGGAGAGGGTAGCCATGACCAAGACTCAGAAGGATGGGGCCTTCCTGGGTTAAAGAGTTGGGGTTGTCATCCAGAATGGGAATGCCCAAAGCCAAGGGAGTAGAGTTACCATTCCAGTATACCTGGCAGGCAAAGCTGAAGCCCACGGCTGAGAGGCCTCAAGGCCACTGCCTTCATGGTCTCCGAGAACAGTGGGTTATTTTCAAGTCTTGAGAGATAACATCAGGGTCAAATTACTCAGTAAGCAAGGTAAGTACTTACAAATTAGTGAGCACAAGTAAGCTTATGCTTACCTTGTTTATTGGGTACTCCATCTCTGCCAGCTTATAGATTTAATGTAAAAGAGGTTTTCGATTGAGACCTTTTGCATTAATGGAATGCTAATTTGCAAAATGAAATAGAGATGAAATCAAACTGTCTAATGTGATGCCTCTTCTTTACTTTCAAGATCCTGTGCTCATGCATCTATAGGGACATGCTGCATGTTAAAAAGAGGCTTTGATTTTATAGGAAGGTGCTCTGCAGTTGGGAGAGAGAAAGATGCCAGCCATACCCAGAAACAGAATTTTGGATGTGCTGAAAAATCTGAAACTGTTTATTACAAGCTCATCAGTCACTCCTAGAAAACCCTACACAGCGTTGCTATGAGTCCAAACTGACTCCAAGGCACTTCACAACAACACAACAACAATACTGTGACCAAATAAATTTGTGCTTCTTAAAATCACCCATTTGTGGTATTTCTGCCGTAGTAGAACTAGATAATTAAGCCAAGCCATGTTTGGTTTTGCCATTTGTCTCTATGGTGAAAGCACTATGGTGACTGGATACATCTGGCTCTTACCTGCTGGCGAGAGCAGCAATAGCCACAAATGCCTCCAAGCACTCCATTTATTACTTGAATGAGACACAAGATAAATTCAATTCCACCAAGAGCCAAGAGGATAGAAAACAGAGTTACATTCCATTCCACAACATGCTGGGGTTCAATGCACTGGGACCATGAGGAACGATCCAGAAGGTACCTGTGGATAAAAGGAGAACATCTGACTTGTGACCACAGCCAGTGGGTTGTTTCATAAGCTCTTTTTGTGTGTGATATTTATTTGTACAAAAAAATCAAAATGAAATATTTCAGTAGCCTATATTAGATTCTTCCAAAGCAAATCATTCAACGAAATGGGGATTTTAGATTAAATCTTGTCATTATGATAAGCATAAAATTAAAACATAACTTCTGACTTCCAGTCAAGACTTCCGGAGTTAGAAATTCTCTCCTTCAAGGAGCTCTGGTAGCGTAGTGGTTACGAATCGGGCTGCTGACCTCAAGGTCAGCAGTTCGAAACTACCAGTTGTAGTTTGAATGCTTTTGGAGTATTACCTGGTGCGGCAAATGCTGGCTATTATTTTTAGCCATGAGAGTGAAAAAAGAAAGGACATCTTTGCATCTTTCTTCACTGCCAGAGCAGTGGTTGTGAAATGGGCAGTTTATTACATCCTAAAGTGGACACTCTGTCTACAGGTGATGTGCAGCTAAGACATAGAACCAACTATGA
>NW_006422471.1:0-1674 GCF_000296735.1 Chrysochloris asiatica | reverse complement strand
AGAAAGCCTCATCTTTCTCCCGCGGAACAGCTGGTAGTTTCGAACTGCTGACTTAAGGTTCCCAGCCCGATTCGTAACCACTACGCTACCAGCTGTAAGGACTGATAAATCCAGATTTGGCAGGCTAGATGGCTGGCTGGTGGTTAAAAAGATTGGCGAATCCAACATTTTCGGGTAAAATGACAGGCAGTATAGTAAGACACTCACTGTCTCAAATTAGGTGATGAAAAGTCAGTGGCAGGATCCAGATCAACCAAAAATCCAGAGAGATTTGCCAGAATGTCCATGTATAGTGGATATAAGCCACACCTCAAGGAAACTCCCTTTAAATTGAATGGCTGTTCATAGCAGATATGCTCATCATAGAGGTGATCACATTATATCAGATCTCATCATATGAGACGACTATGACATTACGTATGTACCAAGTTACATCATATCACCATACATCAAATCACTGAGCTTCATGGCCTAGTCAAGTTGACACACAACTTTAACAATTACATTATCTTTTGTGATTGCATTGTTTGTATTTTTGTTGTTGATTTATAGTTTTCTAGAGGTTTTAGTGATTCGACCCTTATCAGATAAATTGTTTCCAAAGGGTTTTCAGAGTCTGTACGTTGCCTATTTATTTTATTAAAGTCTTTGGAAGAACATAATTTAAAATTTTTATAAGGTCCCATTTATCCATTTTGTCTTCTTTTGTTTATACATGTATTGTTATATTTGTTATTCTATTTTTATAAAATATTTGGTCCTGCAGTGTTTTTTCCCCTACTTTCCACCCAGGAATTTTATGGTTTCAGTTTAACATTTAGGTCTTTGATCCATTTTGAGTTAGTTTTGATATATAATATGAGATATGGGTCCTGTTTCCTTTTTTTACAGATGATTAACCAGTTTTTCAAGAAAAAATAATAAAAAGACTCTTTCTGCCCCCCTGAATGGACTTTGACTACTTAAAAAAAAATTATCCATACATGATTAAGGAGCTCTGGTAGTGTAGTGGTTATGAGTTGGGCTGTTAATCTCAAGGTCAACAGTTCCAAACTACCAGTGGTTCTGCAGGAGAAATATGAGGCTTTCTGCTCTTGTAAAGATTTACAGTCTTGGACACTCGATGCAAGGTCACTATGAGTTGGAACAGACTCCACAGCACACTACCATTACCACCATTAACTCTGGGCTCTTGATTATAATCCGATGTTTTATATCTATAGTCGATCCAATGCAAGGTTGTTTTGATTATGTTGATATAGGTGTAAAGCTTCCTAGCTTGCTCTTTTTCTTCAATATTGTTTTGGATGTTCTTTCTTTTCTTTCCTTCCCTTATATGATCATGACTCATTTTTGAATGACAATTTTGCAAATTAAAGAATTCTTGGTTGAAAATTATTTTCATTCATTATTTTATATATGAAGAGGACTCAAAAAGTTCATGGTAAAAAATCCTTCTCTTTTCATTCCATTTTTATTAATTTTTTGAGGGCCCTTGTATGTTATAGTATTATCTTCTGGCTTCTAGAGTTTCTAGGGAGAAATCCTCACTAATTTTTATAGGAGACTCTTGATATACTATATTACATTTTTTTTCTTGATGCTTTCAGTCTTCTCTCTGTTTTTGGTATTCGAGAATTTTACTGGTCTTAGTTATCTTCTCCTGATGTGGTG
>NW_006422470.1:0-1716 GCF_000296735.1 Chrysochloris asiatica | reverse complement strand
ACTCCCGTAAGGATTTACACCCTCGGAAACCCTGTACAGGGTCGCTATGGGTCGGAACCGACTCGACGGCACTTAACAACAACAACAACATTGCTTTCTCCTAAGATGCTGACTAACATAGTTTTGCTGTATTCAGTGGTTGTGCCCTGTCTCTTTGCTACAAAAGAACACTAGCAGAAACACAGGTAGTTAAGAACCCCCAGGGTAGCAATTGGCACTTTATGTCAAGATGAAGAGTACCCCAGTTAAAATTAAGAGTTTGGGTATTTAAAGAAACTCCACAACAGGATCGTTAATGTGCTTCTTCCACAGACTGGAGGCGACATCGTGCTTGAACAGTGTACACATGTAATAGATTTTAGTTATATATGTTCCCAGGAAGCTTGGCAAAATGAAAACTGCTCATGGACTTGGCAAAAAAAAATGTAGATTAGATTTTCTCTTTTATGCTCAGCTAAGTGTCTCCAGAAGGACCAAACTCATACCTTTGGCAGCATTAAAATCATATTCAAGGGTATTAATATGTATAGAAGAACATTTGAAGCTTGATAAAATGTAGACTCCAGGGCTTTACCCCAGAGATAATTTAGCAAGTCTGAATAGGGGCCCAAGAATCTGCAACTTAATAAGCTTCCCAGGTAATTCCAATGCGCCAGTCTTGAAACCACATATGGAAATAGTGCTATCAGTGAACCAAATACCAATTTAAAAACTTTAACTTTCTTTTGTAGTTTATTAGATACATGATGGAATGGGAAAGGGAAAGAAAGAAGGAAAATGACAAAAAGAGGAAGAAGGTATCTCTTATGTTGAGTTTCCTAGAGGCTGCGGCAAAGATTCTATGTAAGTGATTTTGAGGAAGTGTCCTCAGGTCAAGGAACACTATAGCCTAGAACTGGATTCAATTGGAGTCTAGCTTCAGCTGAATTCCATGAAGAGTTCTGTCTGGATCATGAATCACATCTTGAACTGCTGTCATCTTGAGAACAGAAGTCAGGTTTGGTACTCATACATCAGTGAGTCACTGATTGTGGGTCACCTCTGTAGCTAGATAGAATAAGCTCCCAGGCATCTCTATTTGGAGTAGCTCCTGTTAGAAGAGAACAGCTCTCTGGAGAAGAAAGCAACTGTGACCTTACCCAGCCAATACTCCCAGCAGGTTGGGGAAGGATATCCCAGTCCAATGTAAGAGATATTTGATGGAACGTCATATACATTGACTATAAGGAGAAAAGGAAGGAGAGGAAAGACCAGCAGAGAATAATAAATGAACACTTGTCAGTTAAATGTGACTGCTGTCACAGTCAACAACCTGATTGGCACTAAAAAGCCAACAGGCTACTTCCTGTGATTCCATTCCATTGGATGTTCACAAGCTTCTAAATTCTTGAGCATCTGAAACTTTGATACTAGTGTGTGGATAGTACCCTTTAGAAAAAACTGCATTTGTGATACTCAAGGGTACAAAGATATGAGAGAAATAAGACCACATCAAATCATAAAAACTTAAGAGTTGATCAGCTGCGTAGTCTACCCAATGCATTACCATCACTCTCAACTTGGTGTTATTTATAGATCTACATAGTTTCACTGTGATGCAACCAAAATGCAGTACATCAATTGTTGTTGTTGTTAAGTGCCATCGAGTCGGTTCCGACCCATAGCGACCCTGTACAGGGTTTCCAAGGGTGTAAATCTTTATGGGAGTAGAAAGCC
>NW_006422469.1:0-1716 GCF_000296735.1 Chrysochloris asiatica | reverse complement strand
GAGGAAGAGGAGATGTTTTTGCTCTCATAAAGATGTACAGCGTTGGAAACTCTATACAGCTTCTCTATGTTGGAACCAATGTAATGGCACTTAACAATATATATATAACAACATATATAACTTCTTAGAATTGATATGAGTATTAAGTGAGCGTTACTTGACTTTGTGTGGAGCTGTAGGATAAGCACTGGGCTACAAACCACAAGGTTAGCAGTTTAAACCCACCAGCTGCTTCTTGGAAACCCTATACAGGGTCACTGTGAGTCAGAACCAACTTGAGGGCACTCAACAACAACAACAACACTTGAGATTTAAATGCTACTTGAAGGCTGATTCTAAGCATCTAATCAGTGCTGCCTACTTTCATTTTCATACATTCAACAAATAGATATTGAGCTTTCATTGCATTTCTGGTGTTTTCTAAGTAGTGCTGTAGGAAAAGTATTAGTCTGAAGCCATGAGATCAGCAGTTCAAACCTACCAGCTGCCCCTTGGTAACCCTATATAGGGTCACCATGAGTGGGAACCAACTCGACGATACTTAACAACAAGGGATAAAATAGTAAATTTCACCACCTGCCCTCATTGTTATTGTTGTTGTTAAGTGCCATTGAGTCTGTTTTGAATCACAGCAACCTTGTATAGGGTTTTCAAGGAGCATCAAGTGGGTTTGAACTGCTGACCTTGTGGTTAGCAGCCCAGTGTTGATCCTACAGCACCACCTGCTCTCATAGTGCTTCCTTTCTAGCAAGAGACAGGCAATAAACAAATAAACAGATATGAGGAGACTGCAAAAAGTTTATGGAAAAATTCCATTTTCTTTCCATTCCATTCTTCCATGAACTGTTCGAAGCCCAGTTGTGTATATCAGGCTTTCAGCTAGTGTGATAAGTGCTATTAAGAAAATTAACCAGAGTGAGAATAATATAATTACCCTCCTAAAAATGAACCACTTAAATGCATCAAAAGATGTCACCAAAAGAGTAATAAGGGAACCCACAGACTGGGGAACAAATGGGGCAACTGTTGTTGCAGGGAGGGGATTGCAATCACTGAGCTGAAACAAAGCATAGGATTTGTTGACTGTAAAATTGATGATCTTCTCTGTAAACCTTCCCTTAATTCCCCCCAAAAAAGTTAAAAAAACAAAAAAAAAACAGAAGAGGGTACTATTTGTAGATAAGATAGATAGGGTGGTCTGTGGTGGCCTCTCTAAGAAGGTAAATTTTGGATGATAAGGCACACATTGGAATGCTTTTTTAAAAAACAGGTTCACTGCCTAAAGGAAGGCTGGTGGCACAGTGGTTAAGCGCTCAGCTATTTGAAAGGTTGGTGGTTCGACCCCACCAGCCACTTTGTTTCCACAGGATTTATAGGCGTGGAAACCTTATGGGACAGTTATACTCTGTTCTGGAGGGTCACTATGAGTAGGAACCAACTCAATGTCAATGACTTTGGTTTGTTCACTACTAGGCAAAAACTTGTAACTAGCTTAACAAGAGGTTGCCAATATCTGGGAATGTGTGTTTCAACCAAGTCGTCATGACAATCCAGAATTTCAACCTACATTGGTGGTGGTGGTGGTGATGTGCCGTGGAGTCAGTTTCGACTCATAGAGACCCTGTACAGGGTTTCCGAGGCTGTAAATCTTTATGGGAGCAGAAAGCCTCATCTTTCTCCCACGGAACAGCTGGTAGTTTCGAACTGCTGACCTTG
>NW_006422468.1:0-1663 GCF_000296735.1 Chrysochloris asiatica | reverse complement strand
CAGAGTAGAATTGCTCCTTTGGGTTTCTGAAACGACATTTTTATGGGTGCAGACAGTCTCATCTTTGTCCTACAGAGCAGCTGGTGGTTCGAACTGTCAACTTTATGGTTAGCAGCCTAGTGCTTAACCCACTGTCTAATTAGGCTAGGCCACCCAGGATAAACTTCTTTTATTACTTTATTAGTTCAAATCAGATGATTAGGAACTTTAGTTATATTGGCAAAGGTCCTTTGACCATCGAATGCAACAAGCACAGGAGTGCTTTTCACATTCACAGCCTGCTCACACTCGAAGGGAAAAACTTATGCAGGACATATGAGGGGGGCTTCAAAAATTCATAATTTTTAAATTAAAAGGTAATGGAATTTCCCACAAACGTTTTGAAGCCCCCTCGTCTATACAAGGGGGATGGGACTCTTAAAGGCCATCTTAGAATTACCACACAGAAATTAGTCACCCAGCATGTAATTGACAAAGCCATATTCTTTTTGGCAAAATTGAATTGTAAAAAAAGTGGAATTTTTCACAAGCATTTGAAACCCCCTTGTGCATGCATAATATTATTATGCTAGTAACACATATATGGTATGTATATATATATATGGATTAAAAAATATGTGGTAAGGTAATTGGCTCTTTGTCATTTTCTATCCCTGCTTAAGCAAATTTAGGAAATCTTTTGCATGTGGAATTAACCAAATAGATACCAAAAATTCCTCTTTGTTTTACATTCATATCCACAGAAATAATCTTTCCCTTTACATAGGCAGTTGTTTTCAGGCTTAAGAGGAGCTTATTTGCTCAAGGATTTAAGAGAAATTTGACTTTTCAACAATTTAGCCTTCCAAGGCCAAGGTTGACAGTGAAGCAGATGGAGATGTTCCATGATATAGACCAATGGTTCTTAATGTGTGGCCCCAAATCAGCAGTGTCAGCATCACCTGGAAACTTGTTAGAACTGCAAATCCTCCTACTCTGCTCCACACCAATTGAATTGGAAACTCTGGAGTTGAGACCCAGCAATTTGTTCTTCACAAGCCCTCCAGGTGATTCTGATGCGCACTAAAATTTCAGAATTGCTGATATGGATTAAGTTTGTGCTCCATTGGCAGAACAGTCCCGAAGCAAAAATGCTGGGTGAGCTCACTACATTGGTCTAAGTTAATTTCAATTGCTTCCTGTCTGTGAGCCTTATCAGATTGCAATCACTTGAAAAGTTTAATTGAAAAATCACTTGTAGTTGATACCTGAAATTAAATGTTTTGTGTTTAAATAACTGCTTTTGATTATAATCATATTTTATTGAAAATGGTTGGTTCCATCTAGGCTCTATAAAGATATTTACAAAAACCTCATCAAATATCTAGAGTAACTAACTTCCTATTCAGTATAAGGTGAAATGTTTTACAACAAATCTCATGCTGTGTAATGGCCAATCAAAGGGCATTTAAGGTAGATGAATGGATTTCTTGACTCAATATGCAAAATTAAACATTTTAAGGCATTAACATTTAATGCTTTTGCCTCTTTTGAAAGTTGACTTGATGTAACCCTCTTTATTTGGAACTCCTGAAATCTCTAAAGATCTTGCTTAAGCAGCATATTGCTTGCTTCTTCTCATCCTTATACAGATTTACTGAAATCATGGCTTAGAACCAGTTCA
>NW_006422467.1:0-1715 GCF_000296735.1 Chrysochloris asiatica | reverse complement strand
GGCAGACAGTTTAAAAACAAAATAGGCCAAAAATTAACTCCTGAGGTACAGCATAACAAATAACAGTGGCATCTTGAAATTTATCAGATGGCCTAGAAGGCTAGAAGCTGACAGAGGACATTAAATACCGATATTAAGCTACAGATTTTTTTTTTTTCTTCTTCTTCATCTTTTTTTTTTTCTTTCTTTCTTCTCACTCCCCTCTCCTTTTTCTGTGGTTATAGATTATAGTAGCCAATCTTGTTTTTTGTTTTGTTTTGTTTTTCTGGGTTTTCTTGCTTTTTTGCTGTTGCGGTTGTTGTTTTTTTGTTGTTGTTATTTTTGTTGTCATTGTTGTTGTTGTTTTCTTTAGTACTGTTGTGTTTTGTCTTTGTTCGCCCTTCTACCTCTAGGGAGCTATTTCTCTCCTTATACTACTCAAGAAGAGACAGCAATTGCAACCATATAGTTAAGACACAATCAAACCCTATAAGGCCCCACAATCCAGGCAAAAACCAATACAAACTGCTATACACAAGGGAGGCAGATGACACCCAGAGAAAATTACTCTGAGTTAAGCAGTAAGAAGAGTGAAAATTGAAACCCACCACCTGATCACATCTACCTGAAGCAATCATAAAGCATAAAAAATACCAAAATACACATTTAATTAAGTATTAAGGCCACAGATAAACACTAAACATGCCCAAGAAGCAAAAGCAGATGACCATATCAACACAAGTTCAGAAACAAGATAAAATGTATGAGACCAATGACCTAGAGGTAGACCTGGACTACATTCTGTAAAGAGGGCAGGCCTTGGAAATGCCTGAAAAAGAATTCAGAAAAATGATTATAAAACATTTCAAAACACTTTACAATGGAGTTGAGCAAAATAAGGAAGAAATCAGGAAAGTGATACAGGAACAATCTAATGAGATAGATACAGAATTGGAAATACTTCAAAACCTACAGAAAGAGGTTCAAACAATTAAAAATATAATATCAGAAATAGACAATACACTGAACGGGCAAAGGAGTAGAATTGAAGAGATGGAAGGCAGAACTAGTGAACTGGAGAACAAAACTCTCAAAACCACTAAGATAGAAGAAAAAAAACAGAAAAAAAGGATAAGAAAATCCAAAGAAGATCTAAGATTCAGATTGGATAACAAGAGGAATAAGTTAAGAATTATCAGCATTCTGGAACAGGAAGCATCACACAAGTCCACAGAAGAAATATTTGAGGGGCTTCTGGAAGATAATTTTTCCAGCATTCTGAAAAGTGAAAAGATAAACATTCAAGAAGCTCAAAGAACCCAGGAAGGATAGACCTCAAAAGAAAATCACCAAGACATGTACTAATCAAGCTCCCGAAATCAAAGATAAGGAGACAATCCTGAAAGCAGCTAGGAAAAAGAGAAGCATTATATACAAAGGCAAGCAAGTCAGATTAAGCTTGAATCTCTCAGCAGAAACCATGCAGGCAAGAATGCAATGGGGAGACACAGATATAAAACCCTGAAAGAAAAAAAAACAACCAACCAAGAATCCTTTATCCAGCAAAGCTATCTATCAAATAAAACAGTGTAATCAAAACATCCCAGTATAAACAGAAGTTAAGGGATTTTACCAAAGCCAATCCTGCACTACAAAACATCCTAATGGGAGTACTGTGGACTGAGAACCAACAAGAATAGACAACAACAACAGATTAACATATGTGGCAGCACCTC
>NW_006422466.1:0-1660 GCF_000296735.1 Chrysochloris asiatica | reverse complement strand
TAAATTTATTTAAAATTTTAAATATAAATATGGAGTTGTGTGTCCTGGATTGGGTTCTGACATAGAGATCCTATAGAGGGTTTCTGAGGCTTTAAAATATCATTTCACCAGAAAGCCTCATCTTTATGTCATGGAAGAGCTGGGAGTTTCGAACCGCTCACCATGACGTTCACAAGCTGATTCATAATCACTATGCTAACAGAGTTCCATACGAACATATGTATATAAACATATATATATTTATATATTCATAGTCTTGCTGTGTGGCTTTGTTTTATTTTTCTAGACTGCAAATACAATTGAACTGGACATTTGATCGTTTAAGTTCGCCAACTTTTCTTAGAAAACTCTATACAGACAGTCGGTACATAAGGATCTCTGGAAGGGCAGTGGATTTATGAGGAGCTCAGATAGCATAGTGGTTAAGAAAATGGCTGCAACCCTTACTGTCATCAGTTCAAATTCACCAGTCGCTAAACCGGAGACAAATGAGACTTCCTTCTTCCGTAATTATTAACAATCTCAGAAAACCAATACATGGCTGCTATGGGTCGTACATGAGTCCATGGCACACAACAGTGTATCCGAAGAACAAGTGGTGAGTTTGAACTGAAAACCTGTTAGTTAAAATGGCTATGAAGTTTTGGGCATTCACTGAGATTATTACACCAGGATTTCCAATCTCTTTCTCTATATATATCTCTCTGTATTTATATTGATAGATAGATAGATAGATAGATAGATAGATAGATAGATAGATAGATAGATAGAAAATTAGAAAGATAGATGTGCCATAAAGTCGATTCTGACTAAAAGAGTCCCTGTACAAGATTTCTGAGCGTTTACATCCTATTGAAGCAGAAAGCTTCATGTTTAATGCCTCAAAAGCTGGTTATTTCCAACTGCTGACCCTGAGTGAGGTTTGAATCTCGATTTGTAACCTCTACCTAAACAGACCAGCTTATGTAAGACCCTGTATAGCGTTTATGAGAAGGAACTGTTGAGCTTGAAACACAAACATTGCAGTTCAAACATCATTGCTGACTGGCGAATTAAGCCACAGTGACACACAAGGACTCTGAATATATTTATATATAAATATAAATTTATTTTAAATTTTAATTATAAATATGGAGTTTTGTGTCCTGGATTGGGTTCTGACATAGAGATCCTATAGAGGGTTTCTGAGGCTTTAAAATATCATGTCTCCAGAAAGTCTCATCTTTATGTCATGGAAGAGCTGGGAGTTTCGAACCGCTCACCATGACGTTCACAAGCTGATTCATAATCACTATGCTAACAGAGATTCATAAGAACATATGTATATAAACATATATATATTTATATATTCATAGTCTTGCTGTGTGGCTTTGTTTTATTTTGCTAGACTGCAAATCCAATTGAACTGGACATTTGATCGTTTAAGTTCACCAACTTTTCTTAGAAAACTGTATACAGACAGTAGGTACATAAGGAGCTCTGGAAGGGCAGAGGATTTATGAGGAGCTCAGATAGCATAGTGGTTAAGAAAATGGCTGCAACCCTTACTGTCAGCAGTTCGAATCCACCAGCCGCTACACCGGAGACAGATGAGGGTTCCTTCTTCCGTAATTATTAATAATCTCCGAAACCCAATACAGGGCCGCTTTGTGTAGTACAT
>NW_006422465.1:0-1717 GCF_000296735.1 Chrysochloris asiatica | reverse complement strand
GGTCCTCTGTTTCTGGACTGTAAGATTAACTACTCCACCGGTTTTGTTACAAAACTTCTACCTTTACAATTGTGACAGTCGCAATTAGTCATGATAGCAATTACTCACTACTGAATCATAAGAATCTTATCCCCATCTCTTTTCACCAGACCCATCTAGACAAGATGAAAACTATTCAGTGAGGACTCTATCTTCCCCCACATACTCTTAAACTAAACTCCCTCTTGAAACCTTGTAAGCCAGTCTCTTTCTGTCTTTATTGTCCCCTCATTTTAGGTAGTCGATGTCTAAGTTGCCCGTCCCTATCTACCCTGTATACAGAAGGGATAGCATTGATATTTGATGTGAAGACTCCTTCCCTCTCTGTTGGTATTTTAAGCTACTACCTCCAAGAGTCCTTGTGTGACACTGTGGGTTAATGCGCTGGACTGCAAAGTCGGTTTGAACCGCAAGGTTGGCGGTTCAAGCTCATCATTCACTCCTCAGAAACCCTTTACAGGGTTGCTATGGGTCAGAACCGACTCGATGGCACTAAACAACAACAACAACACCTCCACGAATATGGTCAAGTTCATCAAATTATAGCAATTTATCTTCAATCCTGATAGTTTTTGTTGTTAAGTGTTTGCTTGTTTTTGAAGGGGTATTTTATATAGATCAAAGTTACTGGAACCTCAAACTATCACAAATATGAAACACAACCTAGTCATTAGCTATCTTGTTGTTGCTGTTGTTAAGTGCCAAGGAGTCAGTTCCAACTGACAGCAATCCAGTATAGAAGCAGCTGTTGGGTTTGAACTGACCTTGGGGTTCAAACTGACCTTGGGGTTCATCACATTATCCTGCAGCACCACACCATAAAAATGTAAAAATATTTAGGTATTATCTCTTAAGCAAAGGAATGATAATGAAGATGGAGCTTGTAGTCACTTATGATGCATCTTCCTCCCCACCAAGAGAGGGTAATTTAAAGTCAATAGATTTACTGGAAAGTGTATATGCTCCAGGATAGAAACTGGTAACTAGGGCTGATAAGAATCAAAGGAGTGAAGGAGAAGGGCTGTGAACACCTGGCTGGTACAGAGGAGAACTCTACCCTCAAGTGTAATGATGCAAAGAAAGGATCCCAACATGCTACATAATCTGAAATAATTATACAAGGATGATATTGCTAACTAGACTGGAGAGGAACAGTAGTTGCCAGAAGAAAAGTAAGCAAAATCACATTAAATTTTTGTGACAGACATAACTTCTAAATTTTCTGATTTCTGAATCTACTCTAGACTTTTGGCCTTCAACGTCAACAGTCAGGGCATGTAAATCACAAATTTTAACAGTTCATAATTAAATTTAGTTCTAGAGTCAAAAGAGGAATTCTTACAGAGACCAAGTAGTCCTATATTTTAAGGAAAACAGAAGGAAAAAAAAAAAAAAAAGACTTTTTTTCCCTTCTTCATCTATAAATTGAAGGCCAGACCTAGAACCAAAAAGCATAACTTTCAAGCTACACTAAAGTCTTTGACTTTTCAGTCCCTGTATACAAAGCTGTTGAGATAAGCAGGACAAACAGAAATTGAGCACCTATTGTGTGCAAAGCAGGTACCAAGAAAAGAAGATGAATCAGACATGGCCCTTGCCTTGAAGAGTGTTGGTGTTGAGTGCCATAGAGTCAGTTCCGACTCATAACAACCCTGTATAGGATTTCCAAGGAGCGGTT
>NW_006422464.1:0-1718 GCF_000296735.1 Chrysochloris asiatica | reverse complement strand
TTTTTTTGCTACATGTCCTCTTCTGAATCTGGCTTGAACTTCAGGAAGTTCCCTATTGATGTACAGTTGCAGCAGTTTTTAAATTATCTTCAGCAAATTTTATTTGCATGTGATATTAATGATATTGTTCAATGATTTCTGCATTCAATTGGGTCACCTCTCTTTGGAACAGACACAAATATGGATCTCTCCCAATCAGTTGGCAAGGTTGCTGTCTTCCAAATTTTTTGGCAGTGCTACATTAATTTGTTGAAAATTTTCACTTCGTAGTCCATCCATTCTTGAGGTGTTTTGTGTTTTTTTAACCAATGCGTTCAGTGCAGCTTGGATCTCTCCCTTCAGTAACATTGGTTCTTGATTATATGGTTGAACACTGACTATTTCTTTTTTGATACAGTGACTATGTATATATATTCCTTCTTTTTATTTAAAAAAAAATTTTATTCTAAACTAAATGAAGGTTTACAAGAGAAAATCAGTTTTATATTAAACAAATCATGCACTTTGTTTCATCTCAATGAGTGCAATCCCCTTCATGCAACAAGTCTTCCTACTTCCACATTGGGGTTCCAATTTCCAATCCACCTCCTTCCCACCCATTCTCAACTTCATACTTAGGTAAACATTGCCCTTTTGATCTTCAATAATGAAAATTACATGTGAACATACCTTAATAGTGTTGTTCTCCCTATTATATACCTATCTACTGATTGGATGAAATTGGACCGTGAAGGTGAGTTTGGTTCCAGACCTATAGGATAGTCAAGTACTATGGTCTTAGGTTCCTTCAATCTCTTTCTGAACAGTAGTGACCATCTTTTTTATTGTTCTGAATTTTGTTACACATTTTCTCCCACTCTATCTAAGACATTCTAAATGTAATCCCTTTCAGAGCAGTAATAGTGGTAGCTGGGCACCATCTATTCTTCTGATCTCGGAGTCATCATGACTGATGTTCACGTGTTCCATTAGCTCATTGGAGTAGTTGATTCCAAACATCTTCAAATTTTTATCACTCTTCTTTCTTCCACAAATACAAAGACAACTGGTTGCACCTTAGATGGCCACTCATGAGCTTTTAAGATATCAGTCACTACTCACCAAATTTGAATGCAGAACACTATCTTTGTGGACTATGAATGTCAATTGACCATGGTGTCCCCTGAGACTATAGTCCTAAATTCCCAGGAGCAGGAGCTCCTTGCATAAAGATATTTGATAATATCTAACAAGTTTTTATCATTTTGCCCTCTGTATGCTGCGCCACATTCACCAGTCAGTCTGCTTATATTTTTTCCCATATCTGTTCAGTTTCCTCTCCTAGTAAGCATTCAGTCCACTTCTCTACCACTTCCTCTGAAGTTCAGGGTTCCAGAAATATCATCTGCAACTGTTTAATTTGTTTCTGGGTTTGTTTGTTTTTTAATCTTTGTTATAGAGGGCCTGTATTGTGTTTCTATCTATTCCATCATCCTTACCTTTTATTTGATGTTTTCCCCATCATTCAATATTTTGCCCATTTTTTATTTTTTTTATAGTTAACTGACATCAAGGTGGTTCCAAACCACCACTCTTCTGTCATTTTGTCGTACTGTGGTGGTTTGTGAGTTGCTGTGATTCTGAAAGCTATGCCACTGGTATTTTAAATACCAGCAGGGTCACCCATAGTGGCTAGGTTTCAGATGAGCTTTCAGATGAAGACAGACAGAAGAAGGAAT
>NW_006422463.1:0-1718 GCF_000296735.1 Chrysochloris asiatica | reverse complement strand
AACAACAACAATGCATGAAAATCACCCCTTATCTGTCAGCGTGTCGTACTGGGCTGGCTTGCCTGTTGTCATGCCATCAGTATTTCAAATAACATCACAGTCAGTAATGGTGGATAGGTTTCAACTGAGCTTCCAGACTAAGTCAGACTATGAAGAAGGAAGAGGTGGTCCACTTCTAAAACTTTCATAGCAGACCACTGATAACAGTGCAGGAAGATGAGCCCCTCAAGTTAGAGGGCACTCAAAAGAGAAGGACATCATGCTTGGTAAAGTAGAGGATGAGTGGGCAAAAAACAAACCAAAAGGAAGGCCCTCAACAGAACGGATTGACACAGTGGCTGCCGCAGTGGGTTCAAGGATAACAACTGTGAGCATGATGCAGGGCTGTCATATATAGGGTTGTTATGAGTTAGGGGTGACCGGAGGGCACCTAACACAACATACATGAAAAAGCTAGACAATGAAAAAGGAAGGAAGAAGAATTGATGCCTTTAATTGTGGTGTTGGTGAAGAATATTGAATATACCACAGACTACCACAAGAACAAGGGTCCTGGTGTGTCTCTGTGGGTTAATGCGTCAGACTGCAAACCTGTTTGAACTGCAAGGCTGGTGATTCAATCTCACCAGCTGCTCCTCGGAAACCCTTACAGGGTTGCTGTGGGTCGGAATCAACTCGATGGCACTTTGCAACAACCACCACCACAAGAACAAAGGAACTCTGGTAACGTAGTGGTTACGAATTGGGCTGCTAATCTCACAGTCAGCAGTTTGAAACTACCAGCAGTTCTGTACTACCAGCAGTTCTGTAGGAGGAAGATGAGGCTTTCTGCTCCTGTAAAGATTTACTGCCTCGGGAAACCCTGTACAGGGTCGCTATGAGTCGGAACCAACTCCATGGCACATAACAACAACACCCACCATAAGAAAAAGGAGGTCTGGGGTTCCGTTGGAGAAAGATGAGGCTTTCTACTCCCATAAAGATTTACAGACTCGGAAACCCTATGCAGGGTTGCTATGAGTTGGAATCGATTCCATGGCACATCATTACCGCAACCAGAATAACAGGAGTCCTGGTGTGGTGCTGTGGGTTAATGTGCTGGTCTGCAAAGTCAGTTTGATCTGCAAGGTTGGTGGTTCAAGCTCATCAGTCACTCCTCAGAAACTCTATACAGGGCTGCTATGTGTCGGAACCAACTCAACAGCACTTAACAACAGAAATAACCAGAAGAACAAACAAATAAGACTTTGAAGAATGCTCCCAGGAGCTCCCAGGATGGGAGACTTTGTCTTGCTTACTTTGGAACAATCAGAAGGAAAGCAAGTATTGGAAAAGAACATCATAGTTGATAGAGAGTCATTGACATATAGGGAAACTGTGTGTAAGATAAAGCAGCACCAGCTCAAACATGTCAAAGATCGTGGGGATGGGGTAGAGCCAGGCACAAGTTTCTTTGTGTTTTATAGAAAGTCACCATCTGTAGGAGTGGGCTGGAGAGCTACATGCGACAGCAAAGGCCCGGACTCACTTTTCATATAAAACTTGTAACAGGATGATCATGTTTGGAGATGGTATGTATTAAAACAATAATAATGCCTCCCTAATATGGACTCCTAAGGAGTTCTGGTAGCGTAGTGGTTACAAATCGGGCTGCGAACCTTAAAGGTCAGCAGTTCGAAACTACCAGCTGTCCCGTGGGAGAAAGATGAGGCTTTCTG
>NW_006422462.1:0-1719 GCF_000296735.1 Chrysochloris asiatica | reverse complement strand
GGAGGGTCAGAGAAAAAGAGGAAGACCCCTAACGAGATGGATTGGCCAGGTGGCATCATTGATGGCGTCAAGTGTGGCAACGGTAGTGAGGTTGGCCCAGGATCGGACATTTTTTCGTTCTGCTGTGCATGAGGTCGTTATGAGTAGGGTCCGACTCAATGGCACCTGACAACAACAACAACAATCCATGTGCCTACAGGGAATACCAATTAATAGCACTATTATTCAAATTTATGCACCAACCACTAAAGCCAGTGAGGTTGAACTAGAAGAATTCTACCAAATTCTTCTATCTGAAATTGATCAAATATGCAATAAATGTATATTGCTCATTACTGGTGATTGGAATGTAAAGGTTGGGAGCAAAGAGGAAGGATCCGTAGTTGCAAAATATGGACTTGGTGATAGAAATGATGCTGGAGATCACATGATTTTTTCACTTAAAATAATTTCTTTGGGAAGCATAAGAGACAACTATACACATGGACTTTGCCAGACGGAATACATAGAAATCAAATTGACTACATCTGTGGAAAGAGATGATGTAAAAGCTCCATATCATCAGTAAAAACAAGGCCAGGAACAGATTGTGGAACAGACTCATCAATTGCTCATATGCAAATTCAAACTGACACTGAAGAAAATGAAAACAAGTCCACAAGAGCCAAAATATGACGTTGAATATGTCCCACCTGAATTTAGAGATCATATGAACAATAGATTTGATACATTAAACACTAAAGACAGAAGACCAGAAGAGTTGTGGTATGACATCAAGAACATCAAACATGAAGAAAGCAAAAGGTTGTTAAGAAAACAAGAAAGAAGGAAAAGGTCAAAACGGATGTCAGAAGAGATATTAAAACTTGTTCTCCAGCATAGAGATGTTAAAGCAAATGGAAGAAATGAGGAGGTACAAGAACTGAACAGAAAATTTCAAAGATCAGCTCAAGAAGATAAAGCCAAATATTATAACAAAATATTCAAAGATCTGGAGTCAGACAACCAAAAAGGAAGAACACACTCAGCATTCTCAAGCTAGGGGAACTGAAGAAAAAATTCAAGTCTCAACTTTTGTTATTGAAAGAGTCTCTGGGCAAATTATTGAATGAAGCAGAAAGCATCAAAAGATGTAAGGTATACACAGAGTCACTGTACCAAAAGAAAATGGTTGATGTTCAACGATTTCAAGAAGTAGCATATGATCAAGAGCCAAAGATATTGAAGGAGGAAGTCTGAGGTGCAATGAAGGAATTGGCAAAGAACAGGGCACCAGGAATTGATGGAACAAAAATTGAAATCTTTCAAGAAGTGAGGCAGCACAGAAGGCACTCACTCATCTCTGCCAAGAAATTTACAAGACAACTATCTGGCCAACTGATTGGAAGAGATCCATATGTGTGCCCATTTCAAAGAGAGGTGTGGAAATCATCTGACAATCTCTTTGATATCCCATGTAAATAAAGTTTTACTAAAGGTAATACAAAAACAGCTACAAGCATACATTGACAGAGAACTTCCAGAGGTTCAATCGGGACTTAGAAGAGGCCATGGAATGAGGGATATCATTGCTGATGTCTGATGGATCTTGGCTGAAAGCAAAGAATATCAGAAAGATGTTTACCTGTGCTTTATTGACTTCACAAAGGCTTTCGATTATGTGGATCATGACAAGCTATGGACAATATTGTGAAATATGAGTATTCCTGAATACTTAAT
>NW_006422461.1:0-1719 GCF_000296735.1 Chrysochloris asiatica | reverse complement strand
ATGTTGTTTATTGGTCCAGTGGTGAGGATTTTTGTTTTCTTTACATTGAGATGTAATCCATACCGAAGGCTGTGCTCTTTGACCTTCATCAGTATATATTGATATGCCCTTAATTATGTAGAAGAATTTCCCTTCAATTCTAGCTAGGTTGAGTGTTTTTAATCAGGAATGGATGTTGGATTTTGTCAAATGCTTTTTCTGCATAAGTCTATATTATCATGTGGTTCTTTTCCTTTTTAAAAAATTTATATGGTGGATTGAATTGGGTTTTTTTTTCTAATATTGATCCATCCTTGCATCCCTGATTTGAATCCCAGATGTGTTGTTGAATTCTGTTGGCCAGGATGTTGTTGAAAAATTTTGCATCTATGTTTCTGACGGATATTGGTCTATAATTGTCTTTCATAGTGATGTCCTTCCCTGGTTTTGTTTTGTTTCATAAAATGTTTTAGGAAGCTTTCCATCCTTTTCTGTAGTCTGGAATATTTTGAGTAGAATTCGTGAAAACTCTTCCCTGAGTGTTTGGTAAAACTCACCAGTGAAGCCATCTGGACCTCAACTTTTTTTGGTTTGAAAGGTTTTTGATGACCTGATCAATTTTCTACTTCATCTCTATGTAAGTTCAGGTGGTCGTGTTTTTGTAAAAATGAATCTATCTCCTCCATATTTTTTAAATTTGTTGGAGTACAACGCTTCATAATATTCTGTTATTACTCTTTTTATTTCCATTGGTTCTATTGTGACATCACCATGTGGTTTCTTATGCATGTTATTTTTGTCTGTTCCCTCTTTTCTTTTGATAGGTTTGCCAATAGTTTGTCAATTCTATTAACTCTTTCAAAGAACTCGCTTCTTGTCCTGTTGATTCTTTCTAGTTTTTCTTTTTTATATCTCCTTTATTTCTGCTATAATCTATATTATTTCTTTTCTTCTTTACTTTGATGGTCTGTTTCTAATTTTTGGAAATGTTATGTTAATGTATTGATTTTGGTTCTTTCTTCTTTTTTTGGATGTGTGCATTTATTGCAATAAATTGTCCTCTTAGCATTGTTTTTGTTGTATCCCAAAGATTTTGGTATGTTGTGTTTTCATTTTCATTTGTTTCTAGGAATTTTGTAATATCACCTTTTATTTGTTCAACTACCCAGTAGTTTTCAAGGTGTTATTTAATTTCCTGTATTTGACTTTATTTCCTTAGTCTTCCTATTGTTGATTTATAATTTTATAGCACTGTGATCTGAAAAGATGCTTTGTAGTATTTTAATGTTTGTAAATTTATGAAGACTTGTTTTGTGGCCTAACACATGGTGTATTCTGGAGAATGTCTCATGTGCACTGGAAAAGAATGTGTATTGTGCTGTTGTTGGGTTGAATGCTCTGTACACATTTAGGAGTTCACATTGGTTGATTGTGTCTAGTTCCTCTGTGTCTTTGTTGAGTTTCTTTCTGGTTGTTTTATCCTTTTTGAAAGTGGTGTACTAAAATCTCCCACTATTATTGCAGATTTGTCTATTTCTTTCTTCTCTTTTATGAGGGTTTGCTTTATATTTTGGGGGGCTTTTTCATTGGGAATGGAGATTTTTATTATAGTTATGTCATCATGTTCAACTGATCCTTTATTCATGTGACGATGTCCTTCTTTATCTCTTAAATTGGTTTTGCCTTAAAGCTTATTTTATCAGAAATGCATATTGCCATTCTTGCTCATTTTTTATTGCA
>NW_006422460.1:0-1661 GCF_000296735.1 Chrysochloris asiatica | reverse complement strand
GGTTTCCGAGGCTATAAATCTTTACGGGAGCAGAAAGCCTCATCTTTCTCCCGCAGAACAGCTGGTAGTTTCGAACTGCTGACCTTGAGGTTCAAAGCTTGATTCGTAACCACTACACAATGCTTTTAATCAGAGCTGACTCAACGTCACTTAACAACAACATGTTATATATGTTATATAATATACAATCTATATGATTTGATTTGTTATATGATATATGATAGAGTCCTGATGTGGCGATGTGGGATAATGCACTGGACAGCAAGGTCAGTTTGAACTGCAATGTCAGTGTTTCAAATTCACCAGACACTCTTTAGAAACCCTATACAGGGTCGCTATGAGTCGAAACTGACTTGATGACACTTCATAACAACAAAGAACGATATATGATATGATGTTGTTGTTGTTAAGTGCTGTTGAATCAGTTCTGACTCAAAGCAATCTGACTCAAAGGGTTTTTTTTTTTTTTTAATGTTTTATTGTGAATTATATGATAGTTTACATGAGAGAACTTTAGTTTTACATTCATTCCATAGTATATCATCTCGTTGCCATGGTTCCAATCCCCTCCATGCATCATCAACCAACCAAAGGGTATATCCTAGAAACCTGCCCCCTACACTTCCCCCCCCCACCACCAGTTTTCGGCCCACAGTCCTTTTCCCTCTCTGGATCCAAAGTCCCCAGTTGCTTCATTACTCCACGCCATCGTCTCTGTCTCCATCTCAGGCATCTCTGTTTCTCTGGGTAGGATCCCGCTCTCAGCTCTTCTCCATTGATGGTTCCAGAGACCTCTGCTCCTAGCCTGTAGAATTAATCACCCCCTTCCTTGTTACAAAACGTCTACCTTTGCATTTCCAACCCTCATAATGCTTATAGCATTATTCACTACAGTATCACGAGTTACCCATCTGTATTTCCTTTCATCAGCTCGGCCCAGACAGATTGAATAGTACCCACTGGAGATTCTGTCTTCCTCCATGCTCCCTAGCACTAGATTCCCTCTTGAAAGCTTGTAAGCCAGTCACTTCTTGCCTTTGTAGTCCTCCCCTCCCCATTTGAGTATCCAATGTCCAAGTTGCCCATCTCCATCCACTTTGTGTGGGGGTGGGAATGATTCTTGCTGTAAGGATTTGTTCCTTCTTCTTTGTTGCTGCTCCATAGGTATAGGTCAAGTTCATCAGACTGTATCAGCTCACTCTTTTTTTTTTTTTTTCCCCTCTTCTTTCTTCTCCTGGTTGAGCTCCGATCATCCAGTCATCCGGTCCCGGTCACGTGGGTATCATCTGCAGGTGTGGGCGCTCCTGTGCATATGCCCTCTCTTCCTGTCAGCCAGTAGCTCCACTCTCCTCTCAAGTCCTCCGTGGCCATGCCACTGACTCTGGGCCCAAGAGTCCCCAGGTCTCCTCACACTGCTTGCCAACCAGGTTCCCCACTGGGTCCACAGAAGTCCACTGAACATTGTAAGGCTTAGCTTGCTGCTTCATTGCTGCTTTTACCCCATTTCCCCCCATTGGTGATGTGTGTGATCACCAATCAGAGCGTGCATTTCCGTTCAGTCTTAGTCTTGGAAGGGGGTTTGCATTGAGAGGACCTGGCCACTTGCCTTGATGTTTTCTAGGGAAGCGATTTGTTTGTTCTTGTAGTAACAGTCCATCTGC
>NW_006422459.1:0-1720 GCF_000296735.1 Chrysochloris asiatica | reverse complement strand
GGCTGACCCTGCTGGTATTTAAAATACTGGTGAGATAGCTTCCAGAATCACATCAACACGCTATGGATATTACCCAGTCATAGACAGCATTGTACATCGAGACAGATCTTGGCATGTTCTTTTTGAATGATGAAAGAGACGCTATTCCTCCTCAATTTGTCATCATTCCTGGCATAGTAAACCATGTGATTGTCAGATTCAGAATGGCCAATACCAGTCCATTTCAGCTCACTAATGCCTAGGGTATCAATTTTCAATAAAGAATCCTCCAATATTGCAATCTGAAGCTTAAAATTTTTCTTTGTTCTTTCAACTGGAAAAATGTGAAGCATGTTCTTCCTTCTTGGTATTCTGATCCCAGGTCTTTCACATTCCATTATAATACTTTATGTTGTCTTCTTGATCTGCCCTTTGAAATGTTTCTACTCAGCTATTTTACTTGATCATTTCTTTCGATCTCTTTAGCTTCCCTATGTTCAAGAACAAGTTTCAGAATCTCTTCTGACATTCTTTTTGGTCTTTTCTTTCTTTCCTGTCTTTTAAATAATCTTTTGCTTTCCTTATGTGTGATATTCTTGATGTCATCCAACAACTCTTCTGGTTTTTGGTTATTAGCGTCCAAATCTGTTTTTAGTGGGATATACTCAAGGTCATATTTTGGCTCTCATTGACTTGTTTTTAATTTTCTTCAACCTGAACTTGCATATGAAGAATTAATGGTCTGTTCCACAGTCCTGGCCTTGTTTTGGTTGATGATATTGAGCTTCTCAATCATCTTTTCCCACAGATGTAATCAATTTGAATCCTGTGTATTCCATCTGGTAAGGTCCACATGTATACTTGCCATTTTTGTTGTTGAAAAAGGTATTTGCAATATGTCATTGGTCTTGCAAAATTCTATCTTTTGATCTCCAGCATCGTTTCTGTCACGGAGGCCATATTTTCCAATTACCAAGGGTTTCTCTTTGTTTTCAAGTTTTGCATTACAATCACCAGTAATTATCAATGCATCTTGATTGCATGTTTGATCAATCTCAGACTGAAGAAGTTAGTGATAAAATTCTTCAATTTCTTCATCATTGTCTTTAGTGATTGGTAAATTTGAATGATAATCTTATTAACTAGTCTTCCTAGTTGTTGTTGTTGTAGTAGGCATATGGATATTATTCCTATTACAGATGGCACTGTACTTCAAGATAGATTTTGAAATGCTCTTTTTGATGATAAATATGATTCCATTCCTTTTCATTTTGTCATTCCCTCCATAGTAAGGCAAATAATTGTCCAATTCAAAATGGCCAATGCCCGTCTATTTTAGCTCACTGTGTGGTGCTGTGGGATAAAGCACTGGACCGCAAGGTCAGTTTTGAACTACAAGGTCGGTGGTTTGAACTTATCAGCTATTCCTTAGAAACACTATACAAGGCTGCTATGAGTCAAAACTGACTCAAAAGCACTTAACAACAACAATGTCTAAGATACTGATCTTAATACATTCCATTTCATTTTTGACATTTCCAGTTTTCCTAGATTGTCTTTGTACATTCCACATTCTAATTATTAATGGATGTTTGCAGCTGTTTCTTCTCCTTTTAAATTGTGCCCCATCAGCACAATTCAAAGGTCTTAAAAGCTTTACTCCATTCATATCATTAAGCTCATGACTGAGGAACAGAGGCCTGGTGTGGCACTGTAGGATAGACACTGGACTGAAAGGTTG
>NW_006422458.1:0-1721 GCF_000296735.1 Chrysochloris asiatica | reverse complement strand
AAAATCCTAGGGGGCAGTTCTACACTAGCCTACAGGGTCATTATGAATTGGAATCAACTTGACAGCAATGGGTTCTGATCCATCTTTAGGAAAGCAAATTGATACATCTTTCTTCTACAGAGAGAATGCGTTTGAATTGCCAGCTCCTCACTTAGTATTCAAGAACGTGATCACTGCACCACCGAGTCCTCTGTAAAGATTATAATCAAAAACAATCTGATGGAGCAGTTTTAATATGTAGCACAGGATTGTCATCAGTCTGCATCAACTTGATGAAAACAGGTTTAGAGTTTTTTTATAGGACATCTCCATGGTCTCTCTTCCACTGCTGAGGTAACCCTGGGAGCCACATATAGAGCTGGTAATATCACAGATAGAAGGGAACTTGGATTCCTGAGTCACTGGTTTGAGGATATGTCACAAAATAAATCACTGGAAAGACTAAATAAGCACATGAAAAGATGCTGAAGAGACACCAGAAAAATGCAAACTCAGACAACAATTAGATAGCACCCATACCCACTAGGATAGCTAAAGCTGAAAAGACTGCAATACCTCTAGTTTGGGCAATGATGTTGGAAACGAGAATTCATTACTGGTGGGAACACAAGGGTACAGCCACTTTGGGACACTGTAATATGGTACCTTTCCCAATTTTAAAACATTCAGTGTTCCTATGCTCTGTTCGAACAACTGCCTCTTGGTCCAGGTAAAGATTTCTCAGAAGTATAATTAAGTGTTCTGGAATACTCATACTTCTCAATGTTGTCCATAGCTTGTCATGATCCACACAATCGAAAGCCGTGGAGTCGATTCCGACCCACAGCGACCCTGTATAGGATTTCTGAGGAGAAGCAGGTAAGCTCCAACCACTGACCTTGCAGTTCAAACAACTTTGCAGTCTGACACATTTACTTATATGACCCAATAATTCCAATCCTAAGTATTTACAAAGGAAAAATTATAGCATGCATCCACAGAAAAACATGTCCATGAATGTTCATAGTTACTTCATTCATAGTAACAGCAGACTAGAAGCAACATAAATGTCCATCAACCAGTAAATGGCTAAATAAATTGTGAAACTGTGGAGTACTTGCTCAACAAGGGGGGGAAAGCTATTAATACAATCAACAACACAAATGAAGCTCAAAACTCTAACACAAGGTTAAAAAAGACAAACATAAACTACTTATATACTGGTTATATAACATTTTAGAAAAGGCTAAGCTATAGTGGCAGAAAGTAGATCAATATTTACCTAGATCAAGGGGGTTGGGGAGAGACTGGCCAAAGAAACACAACCAAAGATGCTCAAGGAAACTTTCAGAGTGAGGAAATGTCCTACACCTTGAACATTTGTAAATTTGTTGTAAAATTATCTGCAATGACCACATTCTCAAACTGAACACTTAAAACGTACGCATTTAAAATAAACAAGCAAGCAAACAATTATTTATGTCAATATTAAGGGCACATGTAAGTTCTCCACAAATAAGAGAATGTATAATCTCTATTATTTATTAACATGCAAAGTACAAATACACATAGTTAAACTTGATTATTGATAATATTAATTCTCTTCCTTGGCTATCCTATCACACAAAATTTTACAGAGTTATGCGATGTTATATTGTAGACTATATACATTGTTGTTGTTAAGTTCTGGTGAGTTCGTTTTGACTCACAGCCACCCTACACAGGGTTTGTGAGAAGCAGCT
>NW_006422457.1:0-1663 GCF_000296735.1 Chrysochloris asiatica | reverse complement strand
CCTATACAGGGCCGCTATGGGTCGGAACCGACTCGACGGCACTTAACAACAATAACAATGAGTATTGTACTCTTATAAGCACTATCTCTTACAAGAGAGAGATAGGAACCTTAGGGGCCAATAAGTTCATGTTAATGGGAAAGGAACGACTCAGAAAAGGAGGCTGAGAATGGTTCCACAACTGGAAAAAGCCACTGAATTGTGCAAATACAAACAGTTGGGTTGGCGTATGCTTTGCTGTGTTAATTCTCAACAGCAACAACAACAAAAATAAAGATCATGGCAGGTGATTCATCAATCTCAAGCCTAAACACAGACCTAGGAGGAGGAAAGGTGGGGTCACAAACAAGCTTGCACGCAAGTGTTCACTGCAGCACTGGACTGCTAACCTCAAGGTTAGCGGTTCAAACCTACCAACCACTCCTCGGAAATCCTAAACAGGGTCACTATGAGTCAGAACCAACTCATTAGCACTTAACAAGTGCTAAATGGGATCTTGGTGTGGTACTATAGAATAAGCTCTGGACTGTTATCTTCAAGGTTGGAAGTTCAGACCTACCAGTTGCTCCTCTAAAACCCTAAACAGGGGTCTCTCTGAGTCAGAACAGACTCAACGGCACTTAGCAACAAAAAGGTGGGGACAACCCAATGCCCATCAACATGAATGGAATCCTGGGGCATGCTGCTACATGAATGGGCCTTGTGGCATTGCCAAAGAACAAGTATCATTTGATCTCACTTCTATGAAATAAACAGATTCATAGAAACCACAGATTATTAGCGGTATCAGAGGTAGGAGGGAGGGGGATAGAGGGACTCTGCACATAGATGTCATTGAACTGATAACGGTGATGAAATAATTAGGGAAAGGATAGAAATAATGGTTGCACATCATGAAAAATGTAACAAATGTCTCTGTATTGATTGTTGTGATAGTTTAGGTTTTGTGCCAACTTGACTGGCCCAGGATTCCTTTTGGGCTGACGGTTGCAATGTGGTTACCCCCATGGTAAGATCTAATACAACACCATTAACTCTAGGATGATTGGCTCTGAACAGTGTAGTTAACTCTATGACGATTGGCTATGAACAGTGTAGCTAACTCTATGATGATTGGCTATGAACAGTGTAGTTAGCTCTATGATGATTGGCTCTGAACAGTGTAGGCAACTATATGATGATCAGCTATTGGCAGGCATGGTTAACTCTATTATGATTGGATATAAGAAGCCAATCAATTGAAAGGATATTTCCACGAAGGTGTGGCCTGCTTCCAATATAGTGGACACTCAGGCAAAGCTTGTTTGCTTTCTCCTGGGTCTAAATCTTACATCTCTGACCTCTAGTTCTTTAGATTTGAGCCAGTGGCCTGCTCTATGACCTGTTTGCTTGCCGAACTTGGTTCATATAACCCAGACTTGGGACACTTCCACCTCTGTAATTGTGACCCACTTTCTTGATACAAACTTCTCTTTATAAATACACATATAGGAATTTCACTGGTTTTGCTTCTCTAGAGAACAAAGTCTAAGACTATTAATATGTTGTTGTTGTTGTTGTTAAGTGCCATCGAGTCGGGTCCGACCCATAGCGACCCTGTACATGGTTTCCGAGGGTGTAAATCTTTACGGGAGTAGAAAGCCTCATCTTTCTCCCGCGGAGC
>NW_006422456.1:0-1721 GCF_000296735.1 Chrysochloris asiatica | reverse complement strand
ATAGTGACCCTGTACAGGGTTTCCGAGGCTGTAAATCTTTATGGGAGCAGAAAGCCTCATCTTTCTCCCACGGAACAGCTGGTAGTTTTGAACTGCTGACTTTGCGGTTCGCAGCCCGATTCGTAACCACTACACTACCAGAGATCCTTTAGCCCCTGCATATCTCCCTGTGCTTTTACCTATCTTCATTATTCTTCTGCCACCCTCCTTCTTCTTGTGTATTTTTTAAAATCTATTACAGCTAATTATATATTTTCTCTCAATGTGCAATTTTCATTTAATTCTATCCAGTGATTTTCCATCAGACACGGCAGTTTTCATCTCTAGAGTTTCTGTTTACGTCTTTTCTTTTTTTTAAATTTGTGTGTGTCTATTTAACTTATTCAATATCTCTACTAGCTTTTGAATACATGGGGTATAGGTTTAATAACTGTTTTAATATGCTTGCCTGATAATTCCAACAGCTTTGTCGGTTCTAGGTTGTTTTGATTAATTGATTTTTTTCATCATTATGGTTCATATTTCCCTGCATCTATAGTGGCCTGATAATTTTGATTTATTGACTAGACATTATGGGTGTTGGATGTATTTTGTATTTTTATAAATACATTTGAAATGTGTTCTGAAATGCAGTTAAATAATTTAGTCTTTTCAGATCTTCTTTTTAACATCATTAGACAGAATATTAGAATAGTATTTAATGTAAGAATGATTTTGACCCAATAATGAGTCAATACAATTCATCTAATACTTATATACTATGAAATTATTTAGACTGACTGTCCCTGTGTGAACGGCTTCTTTTATTTCTTTTGAGTGGTTATTTCCTTGGTTTTAGATAGGTTAGTTAAAGCTATGTTTTGATCAGGACTCTTCTGAATATACAGGGGGACCATAAGCAGATATTTTCAGTTCTTTTTCTGCTCAACTCACTTCTCTCTGGTTATCTGTCCTCATCTTCTCAGACTCTCAACTCAGGTAACCTGTTAATTTCACATGAGTTCTCTCTGTGGCAAGGCCTAGATAATCGGAAATAATCTGTGACAAACATAAGGATAATCTACTTATTTTCTGTCACTCAAAGATCACTATCATTTGTTGCTTGATGTCCAATAATTTGAAAACTATCATGCTTTTTATTAGTTGTTTAAGATGGGATAGTAAATACTGTTTTTGGTGTACCATTTTGCCATGAAGCAGAAAACATTATTTATTTGTTTTAGAAGTAAATACAATTTCTGTCATGGATTTATAGGAAAAAAGAAGTTGACCTTTCTTTAGGTGACATATACTGAAGTAGAGAATTTAATCTAGTGATTTTAAGGCTAGAAAAACAAAGAGGCAATTTGAGTGTAAATGGTGATGTTTCTACACTCATAATCTATATTTAGACCATTTTAAACAGCTCATGATAGTAAAGAGAAGCTTTTAAAATTTATAAAACACTGCTAGTAAGCTTATCTTAAAATTTAAATTCAAGAATGCTATATTGCTATGGTGCTGTGGATTAATGCATTGCACTGCAAAGTCTGTTTGAACTGCGAGGTCAGTGGTGCAAGCTCACCAGCCATTCCTTGGGAACCCTATGCAGGTTGGCTATGGGTTGGAACCGACTTGACAGCACTTAACAACAACAAGCTAAGATTTTTTTTCATTTACTCAGCTTTCATCTTAGACAAAACTTTCTAAGTTCTTATGGGATGTGTTCTTTTATTATAAAT
>NW_006422455.1:0-1722 GCF_000296735.1 Chrysochloris asiatica | reverse complement strand
AATTTAAATATCTTCTCTAATTATCATGATGGTATTTATTGATCCAATTGTGAAGATTTTTGTTTTCTTGATATAGAGTTACAACCCAAACTGAATACTTGATACAGAGTTACAACCCAAAGTAGTCTTTGAACTTCATCCCTAAATATTTTAAGTCCTCTTTGTTTTTAGCAAGCCAGGTTATTAATGACTCTTCCTCTTACGGATGCCACGTTCTGTTCTTCTTCATATAATCCAGTTTTTCAGAGTATTTTTTCAGCATACAGACTAAGTATGATAGAGAGATACAATCCTGCACATGCCTTTCCTGATTTTAAGCCTTCAGTATCCCCTTGTTCTGCTTTGAATGACTACCTCTTGGTGTATGTACATGTTCCTCATGAGCACAATTAAACATGTAGAATACCCATTCTTTGCAGTGTTATCCATAGCTTGTCATGATTCACAAAGTCAAAAATCCTTGCATAGTCAATAAAGCACAACTAAATATCTTTCTGCCATTGTCTGCTTTCTGCCAAGATCTGTCCATCATTAGCAATAATATCCTTCATTCCACAACCGCTTCTGAATATGGCTTGAACCTCTGACAAGACAATGTACAACAGTTCCAATCTGAGGTACTGTTGAAGCAGTTTTTGATTTATCTTCAATAAAAATTTCCTTGCATGTAGGGCTGCACTGAGGGTTGAGTCAGCCACGGGTCCATTAGGCATGCCATAGTCACCATGGTCATCTATCTCTCCAGAATGGATTAACAAGTGAAAACCTTAACCTCCTCAAAGCTTTAATCATTTTAGACTGAAGAAGCTGGATGATTTGAAGCTTCTGAAGGCAATTGGGGGAGCCCTGCGAGCCATGGGAGACCATAAGGCAGAAGAGAAGGTGTTAGATATTCTTCAGCTGAATGTGGGTGGCTGTATTTACACAGCCAGGTGGGAGTCATTATGACACTTATAGCACTCAATGCTGGCATCCATGTTTAGTGGTCATTTTTCTCTAAAAATGGATGAATTGGGCTTTAACAGACCTCTGTGATTCATATGGCTTAGTTTGCAATAGGTTTGGTTTCTACACTATATTAACACATCCCATGCAAGCTGTGAGAGTAGCTGTGAATCAGTACTGGCTAGAATGGCACCTAACAACAACAATGCCACAAAAATGGATGGAACAGATGCCATTGAGAAACAACTGGGAGAAAAAATTAATAGTAATGTATTTTTAAGAGCAAGGCGGGAAATAATGTTTAGTATATCTGGAACAGAATTGAAGAAAATGATGGATGCCTTTGGTATCTGGGAAAGAAAAGGTGTCAGCTACTGGTTGGTGCCTCACGAGTTGATAGAGTGTTAGACGTTGGAAGAGCTCCTTCTACTTGGAAGCTTACCCCACATAGCCCCCCTTACAAAAAAGGTGACTGGATGCTTTCAATGAAGAGGAAGAAATTGTGAGTTGTAAGACTGGACCTACGCCAGTAAAATATTTGGGCCCTTCCACAAGCACCCAGATCAAAGTCAAGAATTCGGCTTCAGTCAGAGTATCTCCAGACAGACTTCCCCAGACCTTGACCTGAGCCATGGCAAACCGGCCTTATAGCAACTCTGAACCTTCAAAAGCCGCATCTGCTGTGGGCACAAGTGCATGCGGGCAGCCCCAGTCCTCTCCAGGACCCAAGAGTGCTGAAAATGGGGCTACACACCACCTCCAGCAAAGGGTCTACTC
>NW_006422454.1:0-1664 GCF_000296735.1 Chrysochloris asiatica | reverse complement strand
GGAGCTGCGTGCAGGCATGCAAAAGCTCAAAATGCCTGTAATTCCTCAGCAATTTGATCTTTTAAAAAAACGAGTTCAGAATGTTGAAATATAAAATCTTATGTTTGCTCAAAGGCTGTCTGTCTGCTAGACAGAGGTTTCCTTTGTGTGATTCCGCCCCTTTTCCCCAGAGCCTGTCCTCCCTGAGCTGCCTGGTCAGGGAAGCGCTGGAAGTCTCCTTTCTCTCTGTTTCTTATCTTCTTCTTACAAGGACATCAGTCATATTGAATTAGGGTCCACCTTATTTCTGTATACTTTCATATTAACTAATTATAGCTGCCAAGTTACCATAAAGTACTTGCCAGGTTCATAGCCACCCCTGTGTTAAAATACAATTATGCTCCATAGGGTTCTCGGGGCTTGATTTTTTATAAGTAGGTCACCAAGTCTTTCTTCCTAGGTCTTTAGAGTGAGCTTGAATCTCCAATCTTTAAGTTAGTAGCTGAGTGCATTAATTGTTTGCATCATCCAGGGACATCTGCAAAAATCTTATTTCCAAATAAAGTCACATTCAGAGGTATTGGGGGTACAAATTTTGGACACATCTTTTTGAAGGACACAATCCAATACATAACAGTGGTGAAACTTCTGGACATTTGAGACTGGAGAGAGTGTTAATTTGCAAAGATTTATGCTCTGGAGAAGGAAGAACAAGAATGACTATTTTAGTGATGGATTGGAATCTGTACTGTGTTTCATACTCCAATACTATCAGAATTTGTAGATTTCTCTGTAGTAAATTCCAAGGGCTTTAGGACTGGGCTTAAAAATGATTAGTAAGCTCTCAATGACTCAAATTCAATATTTATTTTTAAAGCTTTTTTGCAGTCCTCTTCTTAAACACAATGAGTCCCTTGGTGGCACAAATGGTTAAGCATTTGACCATTAACCAAAATTTGGAGATTCAAATCCACCCATTTGCACCTTGGGGAAAAGACCTGGCAATCTACTTCAAATAAACCTCCAGTGATTGAAACCCTATGGAGCAGTTCTAGTCTCTACACACAGGACTGCTCTGAGCAGTAATCAACTCAAGGGGAAACTGGTCAGGTTTGTGTTTGTTTTCTAAAATATAAACACTTCTGAGAGAGATGAAACATTGTTTTAATACTGTTCTGCTTTAGCAGAATTAGCTTGTCAAATCACTTGGCTTCCTCTATATTAATAAAGGAAAAGGAATTTCTGAAAATTTCCTCTGAAAAGGAAATTTGAAAAAGAACAACATTTAAAATAGTCACCCAAAAGATTAAATACTTTGGAATAAATATAACTAGAGAAACAAAAAATCTATCCAAAGAAGACTGCAAATCATTACTACAAGGAACTAAAAGAGATTTACAAAAATGTAAGGCTATACCATGCTCGTGGATAAGAAAACTTAGCATTGTAAAAATGTCAATACTATCCAGAGTAATCTATAGATATGAGGCAACCCCAAAGCAGATATCAATGTCATTCTTTAAAGAGATGGAAAAAATGATCATGAATTTTATACAGAGAAGAAAGAGACCTTAGATAAGCAAAGCACTGCTAAAGAACAAAATTAGAAGCCTCTCACTCCCTGATCTCAAAAATTACTACACAGCCACAGTGGTAAAAACAGCTTGGTACTGGTACAAAGAAAG
>NW_006422453.1:0-1722 GCF_000296735.1 Chrysochloris asiatica | reverse complement strand
TAAAGATTTACAGCCTCAGAAACCCAATATAGACTCGTTATAAGTCTGAATTGAATTAACAGCATCACCACTAAAACCACCACATTACCTTTGGTGACAATTATGCACAAGAAGACCTGTTTGGGGAGCACTGAAAAGACATTCCAATACACAAGGTCAGTGACCTAGGGAAGATGGGTCTGGGGCCACAGCATTGTCTAGAGAGAAACAGTGTGTTTCACTTAGAAGAGAATCCCTTCAGAAGATGTAACGTAGGGTTAAGGTCAAAATTCCTAAAATCACACGGATCTCTCAGTTAATATAACCCAGCTTGATAATGTCATATCCCTGTAACAGATTCATTTTAAAATGTTTCTCCTTTTCTGGCCAAGACTGTATGTCAGGTTTAGGGGCTTGCAAAAGGTTATGGAACATTTTCACAGTGGTGCTTGCATGAAAATTCTCTCTAATGTTTCTCTTCTAGCTCATTCCTTTCTGCTGTTGTCAGAATCCACTTCTGACCCTAATCAGATGATAAGATCTCTGTGAGGTTTCAAAAAGCAGGGATTACTTAACGTGCTTATGGCTCTTAGTCTCGTGTGGATGATTGTGGAATTTAGGAGGAGAGGTAAGGAGCTCTGGTAGCATAGTGGTTACGAATCGGGCTGCAAACCTTAAGGTCAGCCGCTCCGCAGGAGGAAGATGAGGCTTTCTACTCCCGTAAGGATTTACACCCTCGGAAACCCTGTACAGGGTCGTTATGGGTCGGAACCGACTCGATGGCACTTAACAACAACAACAACAACTCTGTCCTATAAGGAGCTATGGTAGCGCAGCGGTTATGAGTCAGGCTGCTAATCTCATGGTCAGCAGTTTGAAACTACCAGCAGTTCTGTAAGAGAAAGATGAAGCTTTCTGCTGCCATACAGATTTATAGCCTTGGAAACCCTATAGAGGGTCGCTGAGTCGGAATCAACTCCATGGCACATCACCACCACCACCCTGTCCTATAGGGTTGCTATGACGTAGAATGAACTCACAGCAGTGAGTCTGGCATTCTTACTTTAGTTTCTATTCTTCAGTTTTTTTCTCAATACAGTTGCCTCTCATTTGTAGTGTCTGCTTCTAGAAAAAACTCACACATGAAAAAAGGGCACACAGAAAAAACCCCGACTGTGACAAATGCACAAAAAAACCGATCACAAGGACAACTGCTAACTCTAACCCTACCCATAATCCTAATTAGTGTACGGGTTTATTCCAGGTGGGCTTTTCGTATGGGCTTTTTCATGTGTGCATTTTTCTGATTATTGTTTTGTCTATCTATTGTTGTTAAGTGCTGTCGAGTCAGTTCCAACTCAGAGCAACCCTGTATAAGGTTTCTGAGGAAGTTTTAACCTCTTCAGGAGTTCAGTGCTTATCCTATATGAGGGGGCTTCAAAAAAATTGTCGGAAAATTCCATTATCTTTAATTCAATTTTCCACAAACTTTTTGAAGCTGCCTTGCACTTATTTTTTTTTAATCCCTATGGACATTACTAAGGAGCTCTGGTAGCACAGTGGTTACGAATCAGGCTGCTAACCTCAAGGTCAGCAGTTCGAAACTACCAGCTGTTCCGCAGGAGAAAGATGAGGCTTTCTGCTCCCGTAAAGATTTACAGCCTCGGAAACCCTGTACAAGGTCGCTATAAGTTGGAACCATCTCCACAACACATAACCACTAGCCACCATTGGCACTTAACA
>NW_006422452.1:0-1722 GCF_000296735.1 Chrysochloris asiatica | reverse complement strand
TGTTAAGTGCCAATGGTGGCTAGTGGTTATGTGTTGTGGAGATGGTTCCAACTTATAGCGACCTTGTACAGGGTTTCCGAGGCTGTAAATCTTTACGGGAGCAGAAAGCCTCATCTTTCTCCTGCGGAACAGCTGGTAGTTTCGAACTGCTGACCTTGAGGTTAGCAGCCTGATTCGTAACCACTGTGCTACCAGAGCTCCTTAGTAATGTCCATAGGGATTAAAAAAAAATAAGTGCAAGGCAGCTTCAAAAAGTTTGTGGAAAATTGAATTAAAGATAATGGAATTTTCCGACAATTTTTTTGAAGCCCCCTCATATAGGATAAGCACTGAACTCCTGAAGAGGTTAAAACTTCCTCAGAAACCTTATACAGGGTTGCTCTGAGTTGGAACTGACTCGACAGCACTTAACAACAATAGATAGACAAAACAATAATCAGAAAAATGCACACATGAAAAAGCCCATACGAAAAGCCCACCTGGAATAAACCCGTACACTAATTAGGATTATGGGTAGGGTTAGAGTTAGCAGTTGTCCTTGTGATCGGTTTTTTTGTGCATTTGTCACAGTCGGGGTTTTTTCTGTGTGCCCTTTTTTCATGTGTGAGTTTTTTCTAGAAGCAGACACTACAAATGAGAGGCAACTGTATTGAGAAAAAAACTGAAGAATAGAAACTAAAGTAAGAATGCCAGACTCACTGCTGTGAGTTCATTCTACGTCATAGCAACCCTATAGGACAGGGTGGTGGTGGTGATGTGCCATGGAGTTGATTCCGACTCAGCGACCCTCTATAGGGTTTCCAAGGCTATAAATCTGTATGGCAGCAGAAAGCTTCATCTTTCTCTTACAGAACTGCTGGTAGTTTCAAACTGCTGACCATGAGATTAGCAGCCTGACTCATAACCGCTGCGCTACCATAGCTCCTTATAGGACAGAGTTGTTGTTGTTGTTGTTAAGTGCCATCGAGTCGGTTCCGACCCATAACGACCCTGTACAGGGTTTCCGAGGGTGTAAATCCTTACGGGAGTAGAAAGCCTCATCTTCCTCCTGCGGAGCGGCTGACCTTAAGGTTCGCAGCCCGATTCGTAACCACTATGCTACCAGAGCTCCTTACCTCTCCTCCTAAATTCCACAATCATCCACACGAGACTAAGAGCCATAAGCACGTTAAGTAATCCCTGCTTTTTGAAACCTCACAGAGATCTTATCATCTGATTAGGGTCAGAAGTGGATTCTGACAACAGCAGAAAGGAATGAGCTAGAAGAGAAACATTAGAGAGAATTTTCATGCAAGCACCACTGTGAAAATGTTCCATAACCTTTTGCAAGCCCCTAAACCTGACATACAGTCTTGGCCAGAAAAGGAGAAACATTTTAAAATGAATCTGTTACAGGGATATGACATTATCAAGCTGGGTTATATTAACTGAGAGATCCGTGTGATTTTAGGAATTTTGACCTTAACCCTACGTTACATCTTCTGAAGGGATTCTCTTCTAAGTGAAACACACTGTTTCTCTCTAGACAATGCTGTGGCCCCAGACCCATCTTCCCTAGGTCACTGACCTTGTGTATTGGAATGTCTTTTCAGTGCTCCCCAAACAGGTCTTCTTGTGCATAATTGTCACCAAAGGTAATGTGGTGGTTTTAGTGGTGATGCTGTTAATTCAATTCAGACTTATAACGAGTCTATATTGGGTTTCTGAGGCTGTAAATCTTTA